>NC_047655.1:13561274-13600103 GCF_902201215.1 Prunus dulcis | reverse complement strand
TAATTTTGTGCAGCCGTCATTGGGTCTTGCTGATTGTAAGGGCAAAGAGGGAAACCGTCTATTTTCTGGATCCTCTGCCAGGTCATCGTGTGGTCGATGAAGAGGCGAAAAACATCGTGAACAGTGCCATAAAAAAATATAATTCCCATATAGGCCGAGCAGGACGTAAAGCTGTAATTTGGAAAACTCTCTCAGGCACACCAAAGCAACCCAGCAATGTCGAATGCGGGTACTATGTGATGCGCTTCATGAGGGACATCATCAATGATCCTTCCTTGGGGTTTGAGAATAAGGTAAGAAGAAATTACCTTCATACATTTCACGTCGTTTTTTGTATTATCAACGACAGTCATGTAAAATTACCGTCGTTGAATAGATATACTACGCCGGTTATGAAAAATATCGTCGTCTGTGATTGAATTTCTTTTTATTTATAAACCCTAATAGTCATTGTTTATGCAGTATGCCAAGGGAAACCAGGAAGCTTCATACCCCCAAGAAGCTATTGATGAAGTCCTGAATGAATGGGCAGAGTTTGTTTGCCAAATTATTAAACAGGGGAATAATTGAACACTTGATATTTATGTATAATGTACAAATTTTGTCTATAATATATAATGTAAAAATTTGTTGAGGTTTTCTTAAATTAAAAGAAAAAAAAAAACATACAAATTGGGTAACCGACGTGTAATACTTTTCCAACGACCTAATAAAGTCAAAAACCATCGTATTTTGTTGTTTCGTTTTAAACAAATACGACGTAAAAGGATAGTTAGACGACGTTCTTTGAACAATTGAGTCGTTTATGGTTTACAACATCTTCAATTTCTTAAGGGTTCAGGGTAGTAATTTGTAACGACAGCGGTTAAGTCGTGGAATATATATTTTACGTCGGATAGTTAAATAGCCGCCATGGTTTCTCATTTAAACGACGTCATTTTAACAACTTAGTCGCCTATTACAATTTACAACGTCTACAATTTATTAACACCGACGTGGTTTGTTGTTGTGATAAGAATATATTATTATTTTTATATCAAAATATTCAAAATAAATTTAAAATAAATCAGAAAAATGAAAAGTCAACTCCTATGAAGTCATTGATATATTTTCTTCCCCATAAACCTTGAAAAAATTTATTTTGAATAACAAAAATTTTAAATGACAATCCAAAACAAAATTGTTTTGATGAGCCATAAAATCACTTCTAGTTTTATGGTTTAGGGTTTAGAATAGGGTTGTAATTTATTGGGGTTTATTTTTAAAGTATAATTTTTGGGTAGTATAGGGTATATATTAGGCTGTAAAACCATAGACCCTTTTATAAAATTAAAATTTTAAATTATATAATTTAGTTTTAAGGGTTTAGTTTATTAATTTTTAACGACGGTGGTTAAGTCGTGGAATACATATTTTACGTCGTCAAGTAAAATATCCGACATGGTTTCTTCTTTAAACGACGTCATTTTAATATTTAAGTCGTCTATTATATTTTACAACGCCTTCAATTTCTTAACCCCGACGTGGTTTGTTGTTGTGATAAGAATATTTTATTATTTTTATATCAAATTATTCAAAATAAATTTAAAATAAATCAGAAAAATGAAAAGTCAACTCCTATGATGTCATTGATATATTTTCTTCCCCATAAACCTTGAAAAAATTCATTTTGAATAACAAAAATTTAAAATGACAATCCAAAACAAAATTGTTTTGATGAGCCATAAAATCACTTCTAGTTTTATGATTTAGGGTTTAGAGTCTAGGGTTTAGAGAATAGGGTTGTAATTTATTGGGGTTTATTTTTAAAGTATAATTTTTGGGTAGTATAGGGTATATATTAGGCTGTAAAACCATAAACCCTTTTATAATTGAGATTTATTTTCATGCTTAGTTTCATTTTTAGGTTTCATATACGATATAAGTTGTTCTTAAACGACGGTTTTTTTAAACTACCGTCGTTGTATTACTTATACACGACGGTTTTTTATAAACCGTCGTTTGTATTACTTATAATAGACGACGTCTGTTGAAAATTCGTCGTCTATATATGCCAAATACGTCTGCTTTTGTTTAAAACCCGTCGTCTCTATTGTGTATTACTTGCTATTAGATCATTGTATAATCTGCTATAGTGATGGTCATTGCCTGTATTTTCACTTTATTATAGATAATAGGTTATAGTGTCGGAGATGGATAAGTCATGGATGCACTCGGATAGAAGATCGAAGGCATATGAATTAGGGGTGGAAGCATTTTTGAACTTCCCTGTAGAAAATCTTCTAACTACAACACATATCCGTTGTCCATGTGTTAAATGTGTTAATTTGAAGTTGTTTGGGGTTGGAATTATAAGGGATCACGTATATTTTAATGGAATTGACCAAAGCTATAAGAATTGGACATTTCACGGAGAACCTTGGGAAGCAACTACTAATGCTAGTAGAAATGTTGAAGAAGAAGATGGCCATAGTAGGTACAGTTTTGTGTCTGAAGAAATTGATATGGATGATAATGATTTTGGTGATTTTGTTTCCGATCCGTATGAGTTTGCCAATGTGATTGGGGATGGAGATCAACCAGTGTACCCTGGTTGTAGAAAGTATACGAAGTTATCGACATTAGTGAAGTTATCGGCGATGATACACCTAGTCACAGGTTGAAAAATGGCCACAAAATTTGTTATATTGGGCATAGAAAATGGTTACCAATCAATCATCCATATAGGAGGCAACATGCAGCTTTTAATGGGAAACCTGAATATGGCATACCTCCCGAGCCATTAACCGGAGAAGAAGAGCTGCATATGGTTGAAAATGGTGACAGAGTTTGTTGGAAGAAGAAATCAATATTCTTTGATCTCGAGTATTGGAAATACCTTCCTGTGAGGCATGCCCTAGATGTTATGCACATTGAGAAGAATGTTTGCGATAGTATCATTGGTACATTGCTGGAGATCCCTGGAAAAAATAAAGATGGGATTGCTGCTCGATTAGATTTATTGAACATGGGGGTCAAAACTGATTTGCAACCCAAGTATGGAGAAAGACGTACTCGTTTGCCTCCTGGGCCTTGGAATTTGTCAAGAGCAGAGAAGAGAGAGGTTTGCAATTCTTTCTATGGTATGAAGGTCCCTGAAGGTTATTCTTCAAATATTAAAAATCTTGTATCTTTACAAGATTCAAGACTTCTTGGCCTTAAATCACATGATTGTCATACCTTAATGCAACAATTGCTCCCTGTGGCAATTCGTTCTGTTTTGGAGAAGCCTGCAAGGTATGCAATAACTCGTTTGTGCTTCTTCTTCAATGCTATATGTGCAAAGACTGTTGATGTTTCCAAGCTAGATAAGTTGGAAGAAGATGTAGTAGTTACTCTGTGTTTGCTTGAGAAGTACTTTCCCCCTTCATTCTTTGATATCATGGTTCATCTAGTAGTACATCTTGTCAGAGAAGTTCGTCTATGTGGGCCAGTATATTTTAGGTGGATGTATCCGTTTGAAAGATATATGAAAGTGCTGAAGGGGTATGTTCAGAATCGTACTCGTCCCGAAGGTTGCATTGCTGAGCGGTATATAGCTGAAGAAGCGGTAGAGTTTTGTACTACATTTATCTGATGTTAGTACAGTTGGAGTGCCTTCAAGCCAAAAGATGGGAGTTTCAAAGCCATTATCAGGGTGCACAGTGAGCGTAGTTGATCAGGACCTGTTGAATCAAGCACATCTATATGTCTTGGAGAATACGGAGGAAGTCCTACCTTATATCGAATACGTATGAGTTTTATTCTTTAAGTTTCCATTTTAAATTATTTCTTATGTTTATCTTATATATTTGGGACCGTAATGCTTGAATTTTTCATGTCATGTAGGCAACATATGATCCACATCAAGACTGCTTATCCAAAATTTAGAAAGAGAACAAAGTGGCTGCATGATAAGCACAATAGCACTTTCATTCAATGGCTACGCTTCAAGGTATATGTTGTTGAATAACATATTTCTTTTTTAATTTTCTTCTTATTTCTATGTTAGATTGAATTAAGATTTGATTAATTTGCAGGTTCAAAGTGAACTTGAGGAAGACAATCATGGCGTATCAGAAAATTTAAGGTGGCTAGCAGTTGGTCCAAACATGGCAGTGCCATTATATAGGAGCTATCTTATTAAAGGTATTAAATTCAATATCAAGGCACAAGATGATGTGCGGACAACTCAAAATAGTGGAGTTTATTTACTTGCACATACCATGCAAGCTGCTAGTGCCAAGGATAAAAACCCAATTCTCTCAAATATGGGTTTCTATGGTGTCATTCAAGAAATTTGGGACCTTGACTACCAAAAGTTTACAATCCCAGCCTTTAGGTGTGATTGGATAGATAGTTCTGGTCTTGTAGTCGACGAACTTGGATTTACCCTTGTAGATTTGAGTAAAATTGGACATAGGAATGACCAATTTGTTTTGGCTTCTCAAGTCAAACAAATATTTTTAGTTGACGACCCGATGCATCGTGGTTGGTCGGTAGTTTTATCAATGCCTAATAGAGAATATAATGATGTTATTGGTGATGAAGTCTTAGGTGATGTGATAATTGAGTGTGAGCCATTTACTAGAGGGATGCCAAATGTTGACACATTTGATGAACGGTGGGTGAGTTAGGTGGTCAAAATATTCGAGGTGGGTGTGAAGATATATGGATTGAATGATGCTTATGTAATTGGCAGTGTATGACATTAATTTTGTAATATATTGTAATGTGATTTCTTCACTTTCATTATACAGGTTTTGGCCACAAAACAATCAGTGCAAAAAATACTGGATCCAGATTACATCATTATATTCTGCATAAAAAACAACGTCTGTTCAAATAAAACACGACGTTATGGTTAACCATTTATTCAGCATATTTACCGACGTCTTAAAGCAACGTAACAATGAAGAACCACGACGCTATTGTGAAGCAATTATCCAGGATATCACGTCGGGGAAGGATTAAGAACCGCCATGTAATTCAAAATAACACGACTCCAATCCCATAATACCGACGTCTAAAAAACGAGATAAATTATCTGAACATTAATTTGGAACCGACGTTGTTTAATACGTGCGTCGTAAATAATGACGTTGTTTAGAAGTTCAACGTCGTCTACATTAATAAGTGCGTCGTGAGTAATGAATACATATAAATACAACGTCGACTATATAAATGCCACCGACGTTGTTTCGCATTTCAACGTCAACTACATAAATACATACGTCGTATATAATGACACTGACAACTATTTACACGTCATCTTTTTTAGAAAAATCGAAGTGGAAAATTTATTTCACGACGGTTGTTTGTAAATAAGAGACGTAGTAGATTTCAATAACGTCGTCTTCTCATGTATTTAAAGATGTCATATTTTTTCTTGTCGTGAAAATTATATTTAACGGCGTAGTGTTTTAGTTGTCGTCGTTGTATGTCTATCTTGCGGCCTTGTTCTTTTAATATGTGTCATATTTTTCCTTTTTAACGACGGTGATTTGTTTGAGTTGGTCGTCTATTCTCATCCTCGACTATTTTTTAAAACTTTAGCAGACTAAACACGTCTGTTTTTATTTGTTTTCGACGTTGTTTTATTTAACAACGTCTAATATTTATCGTCGTTGTTTGTTTCTGAAAATAGGACGTATAAATTTTGTAATACGACTCTCATATATTTGTAACCGACGTTGTTTCGTTGTTCAACGTCTACTCTATAAATACATACGTCGTAAATAATGACACTGACAACTATTTCCACGTCATCTTTTATAGAAAAATCGAAGTGGAAAATTTATTTTACGACGGCTGTTTTTATATAGGCGACGTAGTAGGAATAAATAACGTCGTCTTCTAATGTATTTAAAGACGCCATATTTTTTGTTGTCGTGAAAATGATATTTAACGGCGGCGTATTTTAGTTGTCGTCGTTGTATGTCTATCTTGCGGCCTTGTTCTGTTAATATGTGTCATATTTTTCCTTTTTTACGACGGTTTGTTTAGAGAGTTGGTCGTCTATTCTTATCCCCGACTGCTTTTTTAGATCTTTTTGCGGTACAAAGACGTCGTTTTTTATTTGTTGATGACGTTGTATATTGTAACAACGTCGGTGATTTAGCGTCGTGGTTTATGAGGGAAAAGATGACGGTGGATTCCACGACTATTGAAAAACCGAATACACGACGGTGATTTACCGTCGTCTTTTTGCTTTTTTGTAGTAGTGTTACCAAATGTCAAACTGATTTCTCTCACAGCTGATTTCTCTCACAACAAATTTAACAGCCATTATTTTCACAGCACAGCAATGTCAAACTGGCCCTTAGTTATCTAGTTGGGTCTAAAAAGAACTCATAAAACAAATGAATCAACCCAAATTAGAAGTTAAATCCATAACATTAGTCAAGCTGGTTGTTATTAAAAAAATAAAATAAAAAATGGTGCTGACTGGCTTATTAGCCCACATACATTTTTGCAATTTATTTATTTATTTTGGTTTGAGTAATGCTACTCTTATTAATTACATTCCCACATCACCTTATGTGGCACATGAAGTGGACATCCACATCAATTATAAAGTGTCAATAAATCATAAAAGAAAAGAAAAGATTAAATTAATTTTAATTGATGTGGTTGTCCACCTCATCTGCCGCATAAAAAAATATTCAAATAGCATTATTCTTTCGGCATATACTATTTTTGCAATTTCCAATTATGGCTAATTCGCGATCGTTTAAAAAAAAACTATGGCTAATTTGGTTAATAAATGTGATTGAAGATTGGCCATTTTCTGGTCCACTTCCTTTTAATGCATTATGCAACGACAAATGGTTGACTAAAACAAAAACATTACCAATAAATGTATTCCACTACAGAATCAATAAACCATGAATTCTGGTAATCATCAATCATCAATAAAAGCAATATTTTATTGAAAACTTAAGATACGGATTGGAAGTCAAATATTTATATCTTATAATTCTAATATTTATTTGGTTTACATGCAATTAATTAAAAATAAATCATTGCCATAATATTTGGAGCTCATTTAGTTTCACGTTTTATAAATCAACACTTCAACATGGAAATTTTGATTAATCAGAAGAAGTATTTCGGTTAAGGTTGACGAAAGAATTTGAATTCTCAATTGATTGGTTGATTGATTGAATTTTTTCTTTCTTTCTACTTTTCGTTGTTTTGATCACATGCATGCATGCACTATACACATTATATATAGCTCACCTCCCACTGACATTTCACTGTGATCTGAGTTATTTCTAGAGCTCCAAAGCCTTGCTCTTTTTTCTCTCTCGATCTAAATCCTAAACTCTAAATCCTAAACTCATTAGAAATGAAGGTCCCGCTTACTGCCACCGTTTTGGTCCTAACTATTTGGCTAGTTGCTTCACCTAATAGTTCATGTAGTGCTAGAAGAGTCGTGCCAGATGATTTCGATTTGTTTGATTATGGTGCTGTTCATCACAACACCCCAACTGATGATGAGGGTTTTTCTCAAGTATATTTACACTATTTCTTCATCCTCTTTTATTTATTTATTTATTTATTTTTGCTTCTTTTTTTTTTTTTTTTCTCCCATTGATCTAATTTGCGTTTTCTTTTTAATTTTATGTTTGTGCAACTAAAAGGAGGCCTTCCGAGAAGGATGGGAGACTGAATCAACAACAAGAGACTCATTCAATCGTGGAAATGCCCAAACTGAAGAATATGATCCACAAGTACACAGTTCTTCATTTTCTCTCTTTTTTTTCCCCATTCAATTTTCTATTTTCTAATGAATTTGCTTCTTCTTGATTGTGCAACTGAAAGCAGGCCTTCCTGGAAGCATGGGAAGCAAAAACAAATACTTTCAATGTGGTAGATTACGGTGCTGTTGGGAATGGCCTAGTAGATGATACAAAGGCCTTCCTCAAGGCATGGGGAGCTATGTGTGCTTCATCAACTCAAGGCACCCTTACCCTGGTGGTACCAAAGGGCAAAAGATTCTTGTTAAATGCTGTGGCGTTTGAAGGGCCTTGCAGGGCTAGTAAAGTAAATTTCCAGGTAAACAAATGTCGATAATTCACATAAACTAAAAAAACTAAAATAATAATTGATGCCTATATTGCTATTACTTTTATTTACAAGCTCTGTACGTTTTACAGATACAAGGGAGTATTGTTGCACCGAATAACATTGGTGCATGGACAAACAAGGAGATGTGGATTCATTTTTCGGATGTACAAGGTCTAACGGTCAATGGAGGAGGTCGAATTGACGGAAACGGCGCTGTTTGGTGGAAAGCTTGCGGTAGCAAGGGCTGTCAGAGACCAACTGTATGTTAATGATCCGAACCGTAAATTATTTTTTTTTTGTCATCTAAAATTGAAGTTTAAACTGTTAGTTAGAATTAGTATTTATTAATTAATGCATGGTGGTGCAGGCTCTCCATTTCAACAAATGTCATGGCTTCCAATTGAGTCGTCTGGCAATTTTTAATAGCCCTAAAAATCATATAAGCATTTGTAGCTGCAATGGCCCTCGAGTTCTCGGTCTCTTAATTTGGGCTCCTAAAGACAGTCCAAACACAGATGGAATTGATATTTCCCGATCAACCCGAGTCACAATTCAATCTTCTCACATAGCAACTGGTAATTATATATGGTAAACCTTTTCTTAATTAGTTTTAGTTTATGGTGGTATTGGTGTAAATTATTATTTGTTTTGCTATATATATACAGGTGATGATTGTATTGCCATCAATAGCGGTTCGTCTTATATCAAGATTAGGGATATTAGATGCGGACCAGGCCATGGTATTAGGTAATCATTCATTCATTTTAATTACATGAAAATGGTTTAGTTATTAATTAATAATCAATTAACTGATTTGTATATATTTATGTAGTATTGGAAGTCTAGGTGAACATGGAGAATACAGTCAAGTGGAAGAGGTGCAAGTGAGCAATTGCAGCTTCAAGGGGACAACAAATGGAGTGAGAATCAAGACATGGGAAGTAAGTGAAACATGCGTATCAAATTGAATTGAATATGAGAGTAACTTAATTAATTTTGTGACTATTGTGATTTTTGTACGAATCGAATGAAGGGCGGATCGGGATATGCTAGGAAGATCACTTTCGAAGGCATCACATTTGAAGACACCAAAAATCCTATCATAATAGACCAGCACTATTTCGATAAACGACCTACTTCAGCAACGGACATAAGCAAGGTGAAATAAAATAACATAATAAATTGATTCTCTAAATAGAGCAATATGATATGATTTGTAACTAATTAGAGTGATTATAATTGTGTAATTTGGATNTGTGCAGTCGGTACAAGTTAGCGACATCACATACCGAAACATAAACGGAACTTGCACTGATGAGAAAGCCATAACTTTGGCCTGCGCAGGGGGCGGATGCACAAACATTGTGATGAACAACGTGAACATAAAATCTGATCTTCCAAACAAGAGGTCTTATGCTTACTGCGACAATGCCCATGGCACCTCTGCCTTCTCTTTGCCTTCTGTCCCATGCCTTTTGCATTGACATAGCTCCTAGCCCTAGCCTTAGCCCTAGCCCTAGCCCTAACCTAGTTGTTGGTGGCTTCTATGTTTATTCATGGTTTTTCTTTTCCTTTTTAGTTTGCTGATGTAGCAATAAATTAATTACCATATAACTAATAAGAATGGAATCATTTATGTTTTGGTATCTCCTCCAATCAATATATATATAGTTCACAGATTCTTCAGTGTCAAATTAATTCCCATTGATTTCTTTTTAAAATATATTTTGTTTACAGAGCTCAAAAGGGAAAAGAAAACAACATTACAGCGCTCTTGCCTGAATTGCTATGAGTTTTCAATCAACATCCCAATTAACATGCGCTCGGAATCTTTGAAATATAGAGTAACAGGCAACACTCTGATCTTTCTCTTGTGTGGAATAAAGGTTTGTATTCCGACTCCAAGCTTTGACTATTTTCTCCTTCGTAAAGGAAGGAAGTATTAGATATGGAAACAAAACTCAAGGAAAACAAGGTAAATATTCAATTTTAGTTGGAAGAAGAGAGTAAATCATATTTCACCATGCAGTCGTGGATCGAGGAATTTTTGTTCCGGGGTCAACATGTTAAAAGAATCATCTTAATAAGGACTTTCCCTTCCAGAGCATATTTAAAAAATGTGCATGTTAAGATTATTATGACTTTCTAATAGGCACAAAATTGTTTGTTCAGCAGAGCATTCTTCCAGTGAATTTCTATTTCCATTCTTGATTCTTCATACTTTTCCAAAACTAGCAGAACAAAATCACCCTACTTTGTTGACTGAAAAAAAAAGAACAGAAATTCTGTTCCTTGGGAACAATTAGCTGTAGAAATTAGAAGGCCCAAAGAAGAACAAAGAAATGAATATGTACAGAAAGATCACTAAAGAGAGCAAAGGGACTGACTTTAAACGGCACAGAGAAAACGATTATTATTAGAGGACGTATTTTCTGCTGTTGCTGATGTCAAAGTTTCTTCAGTTAGTTTTACCAATTCGTTCGTCTGTATTCGTGTGATGTCAAACTTAAGTGGAACGAAGTAGGACGTGGAGGAAAGAAAAAATAAAAGAAGTTGCTGGGCTCTGCGAGTTCCTTTGGGGTATTTCATCAAACACATTGTAAGGGTCAATTTTTTCCCCTTATATGACAGATTTTGGGTTCTATGGGTCAATTGACCACCCTTGCCCGTATCACCAGGTATATGTAGGGGTGAGCTTCAGAACCAAAGAACCGAATCAAACCGAATCGGAAAATAATCGTGTTGACAAAAAAGTCAAACCCAATTTTAAAAACCAAACTAAATCGGTTCTAACTAATTCTCGTTCCAACAAACCGAACCGAGGTAACCGAACCAGCAAAATTAAAAAATACATAATTTTAATATTTATTTATATCCAATGCTATATTTTTAATCTCATAACTAATATTTACACAAGCTCAAATTCAAAACATCTATCTTTTCTAGCCCCAATATTTCTTTTGGTATGAAATTGGATAATTTGTTAATTTTCAGGCTAAAAAAATTAAATTTCAGTTGAAATTTGTATTAAAAAATAATAATAATAATCCTGTTCAAAACCGAACAGGACCAGAACTAGTTCAATCCAAACCAGACAGTTTTATAAAAAAAAATTATTAAAATCGGACCGAATGGAAGGGGGTAAATAGTACTAATCTCAATTCCAATTTGAGGAAAAAACCAACCCGAACCTGACTATGCTCACCCTTAGGTATAGGGCTCGTCACTGGGGCTGAGCTGGGCTAGCCCAACCCAAATTTAATGGGCTTGGGGCAGGCCGGGCCGGGCTTTAAATAGGAGAGAGAAAATATCTGGCCGGGCCTGGCCGAGTTTTTTTAGAAAATTCAAAGACCAAGCCCAACCCATGGATCGGGCTTAAAAGGGCCTACTTCATTAAAAAAAAAAAACTATAAACTTAATCATAAGGGCATTTTAGTCCAAATTTGAGATTAAACTCACTTAATTCCAATATTTTCACATCAACCCAAATTCATAAAACACCCAATAAAGTCATACAACTTAATAAGATTTTTCACAAAAATAATAAAACCAAGTATCATTTTTGAAGTTATTACATAATTAGACCGTAATACGTTTTAAAAAATAATAAGTATCAAAAAAATATTTTTTTTAAAGGATGGTATGAATAAATATGCAAATATTTGGTGATGTATTCAAGTAAAGCATGACTATATTTGGTGGTACGATTATGTTTCATGATATTATTATATTTGGTGATGTGATATGTTGTTCATCTTATTTATATATATCTATATACATATATATATATATAATTATTGAATTAATAATTGTCACAAATTAATGTGCTAATCATCCAATTATAAACTAGGAAGGAGTAAAGAAAAGTAAATGAAATGAAACAAATTATATATGTAATTTAAGTGATATAATCATAAACCTAAACTCTTATTTATACATAATTATATATGTATGCGGGCCTAACGGGCTGGGCTTTTGTGAGCGGGCCAGGCATGGCTTCAGACACCCAAGCCCAAGGCGGGGGTGATTTCAAAGCCCATAACGGGCAGGCCCGGGCTTTTTTCGATGGGCCGAGAGGACCCCTATCGGCCCCTGAGCCCACGGGCCAAATGATGAGGCCTACTTAGGTATATATGACTATAAGAGGATTTTTTTTTTTGGGGGGGGGGGGGGGGTTTGTTGTTGTCACTGAGATTCCAAATGTCACCGAATTAGTGACTTTGAGACCCCTAGTGTTTTTTTATTCTTAATTATTGATATTTATTAATATAATATATATTTATCAGATAATATATATTTATTAGTAAATAAATTTTAACTTAATATTTTTAATTAAATTTTCTTGTGGTAATATTGTTTTAGTGTAACTTGCTTGTTTACTTAGCATCTTAGATGAGTTCTGTGTGATTTGGAGGTTTCTCATGTTATTCTTTGTATCTCTTTTTTATTTTTCAATAGTGGTTTTTAAGAGTTTTATCAAGACTCTTCATATCGCCGGAAAGTTGACAACCGATGGCTCACTTTATAGCATGCAAGAAGACAACCGATGCTTTGAAAGTTGCCCAGTTGTTCTTTTGTGAAGTGTATAAACTCCATGGACTTCCCAACACTACTCAGAAAAACACTTTGCGCGACGAAATAAGTTTGTGGAGCAAAGTAACGAAATTCTGGTCGAGCAAATCTCGTGAAGATAGGGTTTGCGCTACGAAAAATAATCTTCGTCGCGCAGAGCTACTTTGCGGGACAAACCTTAACGTCGCGCAAATCTACCTTCTGCGACGAATATTACCGTAGCGCAAAGTTTTGCGCGACGAACAGTTGGTCCCACAAAGTTTTTGGCGTGAAGTGTATAAACTCCATGGACTTCCCAACAGTACTACAGAAAAACATTTTGCGTGACGAAATAAGTTTGTTGAGCAAAGTAACGAAATTTTCGTTGCGCAAATCTCATGAAGATAGGGTTTGCGCTACGAAAAATAATCTTCGTCGCGCAGAGCTACTTTGCGGGACAAACCTTAAAGTCGCGCAAATCTACCTTCTGCGACGAATATTACCGTCGCGCAAAGTTTTGCGCGACGAACAGTTGGTCCCACAAAGTTTTGGCTTTTAAATTTGTTTAATTAAAATAAACTAATTTAATAGTTTGCGCGACGACATATTTTGTCACGCAAGGTTTTTGACTTTTTGTTTTATTATTTCTCTTATATTAATTTTTTCAAAATTTTAATTTTTAAATTTAATTTAATTGTATGAAATTTTTTTAATTACTTTAATTAAAAGTGACATATTCAAAATAAAACTACAAATGAAAAATAGTGATCAAATTATCCTACATATATTTATATATATATATAATATTCAAAATGCACACATAAATTAACAAAGTACAATAATAAAATTCTAATAGCCTATTGTGGTGGTAGTGGCGGAGGATATGTTTCGATAGCGTCAATCCTCAACTTTAGCCGTCAAAGTCTCGACGATTCCCTACCCAAAAAAAAAAACAACAAATATGGTCAAATAACAAAAAAAAAACAAAAAATTGGCATAATCTCCCCTAAAATTGTTATACCACAAATCCAACCCAAACTCCAATCCTCACACTATACTCAACCCCAAACCACACACAAACTCAAAACTAACTCCAAAAACACATATTAATAAATAAAAAATTAAAATTTGGAGAGAATATATCTTTTGGCAAGATTGAGAGTGAGTGAGAATGAGAGGGAGAAGTGAGTGTGAGAGAATTAGAGAAGATAGTGAGAGAGAGATGAGAGAGTGAGTGAGAGTGAGAGATAGTGAAAAGAAAGATGAGAGAGTGAGTGAGAGTGACAAATAGTTAAGAGAGAGATGAGAGATTAAGTGAAAGGAGTGAGTGTGAGAGAAATAGTCGGATTTGGGGAGAGGGAAAGAGAGAGGAGAGGTAAGAGTAGAAAAAGACATTGAGAAAATTGTGGAGGAGTTATTTTGGTTTTAAAAACTGTATCACTTTGCGCGACAAAAAATATTGGTGTGGCAGTCTTTTTAAAAGTATTTTAAAAAAAAATTCCCACGTCCCATTCTTGGTGCCCGCCCAAATTCTTAGAGTTTTGAGCAACGAGTTGTTGGTCACTCAAAGTTTTGAGCGACCAAAAAATTCCCGCGTCCCTTTTTAAGTACCAACCCAAATTTTTAGAGTTTTGCACGACAAACTGTTGGTTGGTCAGGCAAAGTTTTGTGCGACGAAATGTTGGTCGCGCAAAATTTTGCGCAACTAAAAATTTATTTGTAGCGCAATATTTATAAAAATAATTGTTATGAATAATTTTTTAAAAAAAATTATTTTGCAATTTGAAATATAAATAAGGTTAAGGCGACCAAATGTGTTTTTGTCGCTCAAAGAAAATAATAAAAAAATAATTTAGCTTAACAATATAAAATATAAAAATAAGTAAATAAGGGTTATGAAAACAACTACATCTTAAAATTTATAATGTATAATTAAAAAAAATTTGATTGGTTGGTCCTACGCATGTTTACATTATGACGTCGTGCTATTGGTTTTTGCACAACGACCCCATTGTTATATATATATATATTTTTTTAAAATTATTATTATAAAGTTTATTGAAAATGTGACTTTACTCCCTTCAAATTCAAATTCAAATTTTTATTTTTATTTTTTACATAAAACCCACAATAATATATTTTTCTAACAAAAACTCAATCCTAACTATAATAATACATTTTAAGCTACTAATAAATATATACACTATTCAATCTATTAAGTGTTATACATACAAAATAAATAAATTTAAAGCTACTTAATATATATATATATATATATATACAGTCCTGATCTCTTGGACCCCTGTAGTCCAAGAGATTTATGGTCACTCATCGTTGGATGTAAATTCAACGGTTGACTTGAATCGGGTAATAATCATTTATGTCATATTGCATTTATATATATCATTTTGAACCATTGAATTAATATCCAACGGTGGGTGACCACAATCTCTTGGACTCATGTGGTCCAAGAGATCGGGACTGTATATATATATATATATATATATACACACACCCCATTCAACGATCCAACCGTCAAATTTGTTTGTATATACTTCAAGATCGTATACCCCAAAAATCGCAAAAAATAAAAATTCAGACATCTAGTAACGGGAAAAAACTTTTCGACAGTTATAAATGAAAAATCACGATTTAACGATTATTTTAACTCCGATTTTGATGATTTTTTTACAACTACACTCCTTGACCCTATATGAATATAATGACAGAATTTGATCTTCAATTTAAAATATTTACACTAGCGGATACCACAAAATCTTATGTTATATTTAACGAAAGTATAAATAAACTCTTAATTTTTAGTGAATATATTGTTTTGATGGCATACGCATTCTACGAAACTAGTTTCAATGATCCAACCGTCAAACTTGTTTGTTTATACTTCGAGATCGTATACACAAAAAATCGGAAGAAATAAACATTCAGAGATCAAGTAATGGGACAAAACTTTTCGACGGTTATAAATAAAAAATCACGATTTAACGGTTATTTTAACTCTGATTTTGTTGATTTTTTATAGCTACACTCTTTGACCCTATATAAATACAATGACTGAATTTATCTTCAATTTAAAATATTTACACTAGTGGATACCACAAAATCTTATGTTATATTTAACGAAAGTATAAATAAACTCTTAATTGTTAGTGAAATATATTGTTTTGATGGCATACACATTCTATGAAACTAGTTTCAATGATCCAACCATCAAACTTGTTTGTTTATACTTTGAGATCATATACGCCTTTAAATCGGAAAAAATGAACATTCAGAGATCAAGTAATGGGACAAAACTTTTCGATGGTTATAAACAAAAAAATCACGATTTAACGGTTATTTTAACTCCTATTTTGATGATTTTTTACAGCTACACTCCTTGACCCTATATGAATACAATGAATAAATTTGATATTCAATTTAAAATATTTACACTAGTGGATACCAAAAATTTTATGTTATATTTAACGAAAGTATAAATAAACTCTTAATTGTTAGTGAATATATTGTTTTGATGGCAAACGCATTCTACGAAACTAGTTTCAACGATCCAACCGTCAAACTTATTTGTTTATACTTCGAGATCATATACACCAAAAATCGAAAAAAAATAAACAGCTAGATATCAAGTAATGAGACAAAACTTTTCGACGGTTATAAACAAAAAATCACGATTTAATGGTTATTTCAATTTTGATGATTTTTTACAGCTGCACTCCTTGACCCTATGTGAATACAATGAACTAATTCGATCGTCAATTTAAAATATATATTTTCTAACAAAAACCCAATCCGAACTACAATAATATATTTTTATAACAAAAATTCGATCGAACTAAAATAATAAATTTAAAGCTACTTAATAAATATATATACTGTTTAATTTCTTTAAGTGTTATGCATACAAAATAAAAAAACAAAAATAAATTGGTTTAGGCGACGAAATATTTGGATTACGTCATGCAAAGATTTTAAAAAATATTTTTTATTTATTTTAGTAAAGACTTTGCGCAACGAAACACACTTCGTCGCCCAAGACTTTGTGCAACAAAACACACTTTGTCGCGCAAGACTTTGTGCAACGAAGTTTATTGTTTCATCTAGGCGTGGCAATGGGTCGTGTCGTGTCGGGTTCGTGTCGTGTCGAGATTTTAAACAGGTCAGAAATGGTCAACCCGAACACGACCCGTTTAATAAATGGGTCAGAAATTGTCAACCCGAACACGACCCGTTTATAAATGGGTTGACACGACCCAACCCATGTAACCCGCCACCTGTTCATTTTTTATATTATAACTAAATTAATAATTTTAACAGTTTGATAAAACTTCCCCCAAATACAACCTAAGTAAATAATTAAATACAAATATATATTCATTAGTTCAAGTTCAACTCCAAATTGAATAGAAAAGTTCAAGTTCAACTCCAAATTGAACAGAAAAGTTCATATCACTTGCAAATAAAACGGGTTAATGGGTTCGATGCGGGTTGACACGACCCGTGACACGACCCGTTAAATAAACGGGTTAGATAGGTATTATAGCGGGTTAGCGGGTTGACCCGAAACTCACCCGTTTATTAAACGGGTCAGGACGGGTTGACCCGAAATTGACCTGTTTTTTTATCGTGCGGGTTGAACTCGCTAATTTCTCGTGCGGGTTTCGAGTCGTGTATCGGGTCGTATCCGAAATTGCCACCCCTAGTTTCATCGCGCAAAAGTTTGTCGCGCAAAGAGACTTTGTGCGGCGATGTGTGTTTCGTTGCGCAAAATTTAGTCGCATATGACTTTGAGCGACGAAGTTTTGAGTTTCGTCGCACAAAGTGACTTTGAACGATGAAGTGTTTTTCGTCACCCAAAATTTGGTCGCGCAAGGGTTTTTTTAACTAGTGCAGCCCCATTGACCGAGACAAATTTATTAGTCATTTTTGGAGGAATTTGTGGAAGCTGGCTAACACTCAACTGAACTTTAGTAGCTCATATCATCCTTAGACATATGGGTAAACTGAAGTCGTTAACCGTTCTCTTGGAGATCTATTGCGTTGCTTGGTAGGGGACAATCTCAAAACATGGGATCTAAAGTTGTGTAAGGTTGAGTTTGCATTCAACCGTTCAGTTAACCAAAGCACTGGGATGCGTCCATTCCTTATTGTTTATGGCATGGTTCCTAGAGCCCCACTTGATTTACTTTCGGTTCTAAGCAAGACTAGAATTCGTGGAAAAGCTGAGGATTTTCTTGAGGATATGCAACAGGAGCACAAACTAACTCAAACGCAGCTAGAAGAGTATACCCTTAAATACAAGGCACATGCATACACTAACCGACGTCATGTTGAGTTCAATGTGGGAGATTTGTTTGGGCTGTCCTGACCAAAGATCATTTTACAGGTGGTGACTACAACAAGCTGTCAGCAAGAAAGATTGGTCCGTATGAAATTATTGCAAAAATCAATCCCAATGCCTACCGTCTGAGGTTACCTAACCATATTCGTACTTGGGATGTATTCAATGTCAAGCATTTGTTTCTTTTTCATGCAGATGGTGACTTTGATGACAATTCAAATTCGAGGGCCAATTTTCTCCAACCAGGAGAGGATGATGTAGACGTGTCGACTTTGGCATTCATGGATCAATGGGATAAACATAAGTAAATAAGCACTTCTGTAATGGTGTCATAATCAAGGGTTTATCTTATCATTTCTAATAATTGTGGGTGCAATGAATCCATTTTCAGTTATATTTTCGTGGCTTTATTGCTGGGGGCTATATACAGCTTTGTAATAGGGTGTATTTTTGTTTACCACCTTAACTCTAGGTGTACCCTCACCATCTCTCTCAAATGTTGACACATGTCCATGGGTTTAACTATAGTTAATTCTTTATTTTTTTATTTATTTGATAACATTATTATGAGAGAGAAACAATACTTCAATAAGATTTTTTCTAATGGGGAGTGCTAGCAACCTTCTCTCTAACCTTCTCTTTTGGACCTTCTCCCTTCTTCTCATACAAGTTTCACTTTTCTTACACTAAAATCAATGTCGTTAATGCATCACACAAACTAGTTTTTGTTTTCCAAGTTTACCCTTATTAAATGTATTTTTTTTTTTTAATAACAAGCTAATTTTTTTTATAACTTTCTTACCACCTTGTTATAAATTAAATAAGAAAATAAAAACTGAAGTTTTTTTAAATTTTTAATTTTTCCAAAGAGAATTTTGTTAAAAACAAAATAAAGATGATGACAATGTCATGAAACAAACTTTATTTTTATTTTTAAAAAATATGACGTTTTTCTTATGTTTTTATTATTATTTATTTTTTTACAATGTGCTAAAGAAGTTATAACAAAATTTGAATAAATTGAAGGAAATATAAAAGCCAATACATTTTAAAAGGGTAAACTTGGAAAAGAAAAACTAAATTGTGTGATGCATTAATGACATTGTTTTAAGTGTAAGGAAAATGACACTTGTCATAAAGAGAATGGAGAAGGTCCAAAAGAGAAGGTTAGAGAGAAGGTTGCTAGCATTCCTCTGTTCTGATTTACCCTTATTAACCTAGCAAACTTTCCACTTTTCTAAATTAATTAACAACTACCCAAATAAATAATTGGCAATTGGCTTTATGTCCCGTGCTTTAATATGAATATCAATTCACAGGCTTCAATACTTTGAAGAACACACCCAGATACTTTGAATCTCAATTGGCTTTAGTTAACTCCTTTTATACACGCCCAAAAGTTGCACTGCTCTTCAATTGCAAGCTTCCTCCGTTTGTTTAGTGAAAGATAGGTAATAATCTATGCTGCTTTTTTTTCTTCTTTTTTTTAGTACTTTGTATTGCTTGATTATTTTTTATACTTTGGTGATTGCTCTGCATTATTTAGTTTTTTTAGTCCATGATGTTGGTATCGTCTTTACTGGTGGATCAAGATTAGCACAGAAAGGAATGATATAATGAACCGTACTGCAGAGCAAGAGGAATGAGACAATGAAGGGTATTATTGCAAAGCTTGGTTCCTTCATCGTTTTTGGAATTTCTCCAACTCCAATATATTTTGTTTCCTATGGAGTAAGTTTTATTCAGAATAATAAAACCAGAATTAATTAGTCCAGAACTTGCAACGTTAAAATTAATTGGTTGGAAACTTGCAACATCATAATTAACTCATCGGTTAAAGAAAGAAAACAGGTTCAAGGATATTGAGAAATTGCAACGTAATAATATATTGAAGAGCAGTGTAATTTTTGGGCGTGTATAAAAGGAGTTAACTAAAGTCAATTGAGACTCAAAGTATCTGGGTGTGTTCTTCAAAGTATTGAAGCCTGTGAATTGATATTCATATTAAAACACGGGACATAAAGCCAATTGCCAATTATTTATTTGGGTAGTTGTTAATTAATTTAGAAAAGTGGAAAGTTTGCTAGGTTAATAAGGGTAAATCAGGAAAAATCTTATTGAAGTATTGTTTCTCTCTCATAATAATGTTATCAAATAAATAAATAAATAAATAATTAACTATAGTTAAACCCATGGACATGTGTCAACTTTTGAGAGGGGTGGTGAGGGTACACCTAGGATTTAAGGTGGTGAGCAAAAATGCACCCACCTTTATAATATGAATATGTAATCACACTTTTTGAATACATAATTGAACCATTTCAAAGGAGTTTCATCTCTCTTTGTGTTAAGTGCCTTTCTCTTGAGAGATTGTTGCTTTTGTTCCTAGTTCTCAGGGTGGTACTAGAAACATAGCAATCCAGGTTTTCAGGTCTCTCCTTGCACTTGGAGATAGTGGACCCTAATTTACCTGTCTTTTGCCGCTAACCCTGCATCAGTATGAGAATATAGTATACAAATGTGATAAGAGTAGCATTATTGTTGATAAACTTAACCATGGTTACATACACTATTGGGTAGGTCGCAAGTTTAGACGAGATTGGTAAGCATATACCTTGATTTAAGGTGGTGAGCAAAACTGCACTCTATATGTTGTAAAGTCTAGAGTGGAGTCCACACGTTTAAAAATAAAAGGAAGAATGCAGACTTGTTGTCCCGATGGATAAAGTTAATGATGAAGGTATTGTAGAAGTGGAGTCCACATGTTGGAAGAACTAATTGCACACAGGAAGCCAAGAGGCTTTCCCTAGAAATGGACTTCCTCCCTTCATTGTAATAAGAGACACTATCAGAGAAGAAAATAAGAGTCTAGGCAGAGAGGAAGGAAGACATAAAGAAGAGTGAGAGGAGAGAAAGGAGAGTGAGAAGAGAGAAATTCTCCAAGAGGGAAAAATTAGTGAGCCAGAGAGATTGTAAACACCAAAGTTATAGCCCTATTATTTTACATAGCGGAAAAGTTACTGTTACTACTCTCCGATGACGTAGACATAGTCGAACCTCGATAAATATTGTATCTCATTTACTTTACGTGCAGCTTAATATTCCCGTATATACCATTTATTTTACAACATATTATAGTTGTTGGATCCTCATATGTTGCCTTTATTCATATAATTTATTGAACATGCTTTGTATTACTTGGACGTTGTCAAATAACAAAACGCCGATAAACCAGTTATTTATCAAAAGCTGATTGCAAATACTTCATATGCAAACACAATATTTCCACAAATTAATCTAAAATAACTGACTCGACTTACATTACATATTAAAATTATTAAACTAATAGTACATAAACATTAAACAAGTAGCAGTAACAATAATGCTAGAATTGCACGGCTACTTAACTATAATTACACTAGTTAATCTCAATTGTGGTTGTTTGTCGTCATGAGCATTTTCCCAGTCAAACCACAAGCCAGAGCCTCAAGAGGTATTCTGTTGAGATGCTGGATGCCTTCGGCAAAGACCACTCCCATGCCCATATGCAAATGAGGCTCAATGTGACAATGGAAGGCCCATGCTCCTGGATTATCAGCCACAAACCTAAGAGCCGTCCACCCGTAAGGAAAGATCACTGCTGTGTTCCTCAGTGGTGGGTTTTTCAGGTTGAGTTTCGTCTCGTCTTTCGTCGAAAACTTGCCTTCTCCATACCCTAAAACCCAAAAGTCATGCCCATGCAAGTGCCATGGGTGAATTTCACTCACATTGGCGCTTAGGGCATTGGCATTTTGAAGAATGACATCGACCGTTGTGTTCATGCCAAGCATGTAAACCCCATTTCCAGTTGTTGTGTTAGGGTTTACGGGCGGCTTCATCACATCATAATCATTAGAGAAGCTCTCTGGTGGGTTTTCCTGGTTAAATGCATTTCTCAACCCATGCTTAATGGACCCCAAGTAAGGGGTGGGTGGTAGGGTTAGGGACACATTGTTGATAGCCCACTTGGTGTAGCCGTTGAGCTTGTTCTGGGTGTTGAGGAGGGTGATCCGACGGTCATAGTTTCTCGGGGGCTTCGGGGACCCCATTGAGGCTAAGATCTTGTTGGTGAAGGACTTGCTGTGGTTGTAATCGTTCCACAGAGGAGTGACAGGAGGGGAAGAAGCTGGAAGCTTTGATGCTGAATTTGGGTGGTAGTTTAGGATTGTGAGGCCTTGTTGAGTTTTGGGTTCTCTTCCTCTCACTCCAACTGAGAGCCAGTAGTTGTTGGAAGGGTCTTGGTCGGTGGTTATGAGCACTGAGTAGCTCTCGCCTGAGTAGATGTCCAAGTCATCCACCGCAAATGGCTGCACATAGTTTCCATCGGCTTCCACCACCACCATTTTGTGATTCTACATGACAAATAAAAGATAACAACATTAATTTTACTCTCTTATAACTTGTATATAGTACATTGTTCATATTTGCTGATGTTACAAAATAAAAATCGATGATTATAAACAAAATGTAAACCGAACATTATTAATTAACAAAACATACACCTAATAAGAATTGATCCCAATAAAAATATTTTCTCTGTTAGATCTATTACATATAGTTTGATATCGTAATTTAAGGACGCATCAAAACTTCCATCTAAAATATCTCTTTACGTGAAGGACATATACTTACTCATTCAAGAAATTTGAATATATTTTCGAATTGCGATGGATATCAAATTACCAAAATCAATCTTCAGAATCCAAACTTATGGACCAAAATGAAAATTTAGAGCATGTACGACTAGATATCACGTGCTAAAATTCATGATAAGCAACCAGCCACGCCATCCAAAAAAAAATAAAGAATCACGTGCCCTGATAATGGGTCCAATATCACACCACAGAGCTACTCAGAAAACAGCTTTAATCAGACCCAAAAAAAAAAAAAGAAAAAAAAAAGCAAGCTTTATGACATGACCCATGCGCCATGCTACTTGTTTTCTTCTTACTCAAAATAAAAATAATAACAATACCTGTAACACGACTACTGCTTTATGATATGACCCATATGCCCTAGTTTATATGTGGTCTATTAATCTCATAACATAATTAGCGTGCGAAGAATATCGAATGCGTCATTTTATTTTAGTATCATATAATAATTTCTTTTTGAAAAGAATAAAGACCCGAACATGAGGTTGTCGCTTTTATGAGTAATACGTGGAAGTCACTCACTGATTTATTGAGCTGTCATCAAATAACACTATTTTTCTTCTATCATTCCTCTTAGGTACATTTTGCTTCAAATACTATCATAAACTTGTCTCCACCATATGCCCACCGAATCAATTCCATTTTGCAATCACTTTTTTCATGAACCATGCATAGTGCAGGGAAGCTTCTAGGGAAAATAATGTAACAAGAGAATCATAATAATTTCTTCTATAGCTTTTTGGTCTTACCAATCTCTTTCTTTTCCTCAACTTGTCAACTTTACTGTCGTGTTGGTATCATGATAGATCCACCCAATATTGTGACCCATTGATAACATTTCAAATTTCATTTTTTTAAAATAAAGAAGAAAATTAGATATTTTGTAGAAACCCAATTGCGGGTAAGAATGGACATTCTTATGGTAACACTTGTACATGTCGGTGTTAGTTATTGTACTAAGTTCGACATGCGCGGTTGTAATATCTGACGTGGATCTTCGTTGTAATTATAAACTTTTTTCTTTTTTGTTCAAAAAAAAAATTCGTGGATAATAATATATAGCATAGGAAAGGGAATCTAAGTATATATCTTCCAACTTTCGCCCAAGAACTGAAGAAACTCAAAAATGATGTGTACAAAAATAGTATAAGATTTTACTTTACTTACCCCAATGGCCAAGTTGAGTGAAGCAAGGGCAGTGGTGCTGGCGATTCTGAGCCGATAGATCTTGTTTGGAAGCACATGGAGAATAGGGGGTGCGCATTGTTCGCTTCCTCTTAGCATGCACTGGCTTGAACTGGAATTGCTATAGTGCGCTGCCAGAGAGCAGTTGTACTGTCCCCTCCCATTGATCAGCAGTGTCTGTCAATGATGCAGTAAAACATGTCGCATTTGAAAGTGATGGACAAAACAAAAAAGAAAGAAAAATACTTTTGTTTTTTTAATAATAATTATTTTGTTTTTTTTAAATATATATTTAATTTAAACTTGAGACAATGATCAGCCACCTAACCTAACACATGGCAAATTCTATAATTATATGAGTGATGGTGACTGTACAGATCATACCTCCATCATCACTTCTGCTAATTTATTATTTACATGTTACTTTTTTAAGGACTATTATTTATTGGCTGTGTAATTTTCCTGTCAATAATAGGGAAAAAATGGAAAACGTACACTTATTTTTATGTTAGATGATTTGTCCACAATTGGTTATTAATCATATGAAATGAAGACAACTCATGTGCACAAGGACGGAGCTAGAATTGTACATGTTTAGAGTTAAAACTTTTAATTTAGTCATGTCTAATTTGTTTTTGACAAAATTTTAATATAAATTATAATGTTTTTTATTTATAAGTTGTTTACAAATTATATATGTTATATATAATATGATAGAGGAGATATCAAAATTTGCGGGGTTCCAGGCCTAGAAGTGGCTCCGCCCACTGCATATGCACATTAAACCCAAAACAAATCTTGAAAATAACTTCGAAGAAGGTTTACAAAACCCTAAAACAGAATATTTTAGTCACAAGTTTGAACATGAATGAATGAACTGATGTTTAAAAAATGATATCTTATTTGATAAAAGATATAAACTTGGGACTAAAATATGGACAAATTGAAGGAAAATAAAAGTTTTTAGAGAATAGAAAAAAATAAAGGTACATGAGGTGGCACCACAACGGAAAAGTGGGCCAAACTCTTCTCCTCCACCTCAAGTGCACTTGGGTTCGATTCGCGTAAAAAACAATTTTGAGACAACCCAATTCATCCTAACAAATAAAAAAAATATGAAAGAGAGAGAATAGAAAAAAATAAAACGCACTGGTTCTTTATTTAAAAGCCTGGCTGTATTTCTTTTCTTTATTGGCATGTCATGGTTCAGGGATGATGGAATTGGCCCACAATTGTTTTGCCTTTTGTGAAAAGCATAATTTTGAAATAAATAAAGTGAATAAAAAAAAATTTGAGGAAAAAATTAAAGAAAGTGAAGAAGATTACAAAGATTATTTTGAAATTGGGTACATGAATATAGATGGGAAATCGGAAATGGAAACTGATGTAAAACCCATGCAGGACAAAATGGGTAGGAATTACTAATATTAGATAAATACAAGTCTATTGTAGCATTATTGTTGTTGGGGGGGGGGGCAATGGAACTACTTTTTTTAATTAAAAAATTAAGAAATAATATTATTGATGAATAATTGTTTAACCCCCCTTTATGGTCTCTAAAGTCAAAGTGATTCACCGAACCCTCTTAATCGGTGTTTTGTGTCTTACTTTATCCCTACCGTAAAGTTCCCGAGAACATGAGATCAAGTAAGCCTAAAATATATTATTACCTGAGGTTCACCAATCCAGCGAAAAGGTTTGGAAGAGAGGCCAACTTCTTGGTGGTGAACACCTTGGTGCCACCAGTCGCTCAACAAAAGGTCCAACTCACCGTCGTAGTGGAATGGCTCTTTCTTCCCATCTTCCACGTCCACTACCAGAGATCCGTACAATCCTGCTGATCTTTGCATTCCAAAGTGCCCATGGTAAAAGTATGTGCCCGCCTGCACCATATACTCGTAACTCGTTATTTAAATTAATTAACATCTCAACGTTAATATATTGATCAATTATTTATTTAATTACTGTTCTCATAAATCACATAAACAAAAGTCTCTACCTTGTCAACTTTGAACCTGTAAATAAAGGTCTCTCCAGGGTTGATGGCACATTGTGAGATGGATGCAGTTCCATCCGCCCAAGGAGTTCCAAACTGAAAAAACCATTTAACCACATATAAATATTTTATATTTCGATTTTTTGACAAATCGATATTCTAAACTACTCTAATGTACGAGGAGCGAAATCTAACTCGAGTGCAAAAGACGAACACACTGCCTTAGCGAGTTGGTCTAAAAGTAAAAGAAAAAAGAGGAGGAGGTTGTACCTGTCTGATGCCATGCCAGTGAATAACAACTCCCTCAGTGTGGAGCTTGTTAGTGAGCTCAACAACCACCATATCTCCAGCCTTGGCTCGAATGGTTGGCCCCGGAAACTGCCCGTTGATCCCCATCACGACGTTTTCGACGCAATCCGGGGACCAGAAGAGGTACTCCACATCCCATTTGTAGTGCCTAGCCTTAGAACCCTCCGATGCTTCAACCAACAAGAAGCATACCAATACGCACAAAAGAATTTGTCTCCTACTAGTAGCCATTAATCACTTAATCCACTGCTGCTAGCTTTAATGAGCTTATAAACAGCTGAACAGGATTAAGTGATTGAAGAGAGATATTTGATTGAAAAGAAAAGGCTGTGGTGATCCAGGGAATATCACACTGCTGCAGCTAAGCCTTGGTTCAACATGTACATATAGAGAGAGAGAGAGAGAGAGAGAGAGAGAGAGAGTCTAGAAGCTAGCGCTTTTGGACTTCATCAATCACTATTTTTATTTACTTTTTATGTTCTTTTTTTATAGGTTACTTTTTATGTTATCTGCATGTTGTTTTTTATATTTTCACAAAATCAATGAGCCCCTCATGACATTTCAAATTACTTTCACAAAATTCACTATATTACCTTTTTATTAAAAACAAAACAATTTTATTTTTTATTTTCCTAACGTCAATTTTAATACATTTTTTAAAAATAGCAAAAAACTCACCCAAATAGACTTAAATCCCTTCAAAACCTAAACCCACATAAACCTAAAAAGCAAAAATAAATATCCAGGAAAGTTAACTCAAAATCTGAAGAAGATATTCCAAACTTTTTTTTTTTTTGGTAAATGAAATCATTTAAGCAAACCAAAGCTATAGGAAGGGGTGTACAAGTTCTATAATGAAATCATTTATATTTTACATTTATGTTTATTAATATGTTTGATTAGATTAAATCTAAGGATAAATGTTTAATTTTTTATTATTAAAATTGATAATCAAATCCAATCCAATCCGATATTAATTGGATCGAATCAGATTGAATTTAAACATCTAATATGATTGAATCGGATTGAAAAAATCACAATCCAATTTATATTAGATCATATGCGAATTAACTAAATTGTATTTTGGAACTGATGTACACCCCTAGCTACAGGTAGTAAAACCAACATGGCTCAAGGTGTCTCTAATTCAAGCTTGACCATTCACTGGCATTCTAAGGATTTGATAATGTTATAAAAGAAAATTCTCCCAAATGAGAATGACAATTAACTTCAAATATTAGATTACACATACATCCCTAAGGAGCATTCATTTTCATTTTAAGATGGGATTTTTATAACATCGGCAATTTTCAAAGGAAAATTAAGATAAGGAGTTTTGTGAAAATACCACAAAACTTTAAAGGTGTCAGTGTAATAACTTAGAATTATTATATATGGTACCTACCTACTAACCTATTATAATATTGGAGTGCCATTATTTCCATCCCCTTGTTTTATTTACTCACGCACCTTATCTTCCCACTCACCATATAAATTTGAAAAATACAACACTATTTTTCACCTACCATTATTCCTAAAATACCCTTTAATTATTAATTCAAGCAAATTCTCTTTGCTAATTATTCCTTTATGTGTTTTGGCCTTTTTGGAAATTATATATTTCTATGTCTTAGTTGCTTTCTCTTTCTATAGGTTTGGCGAACTTCATTGTACTCATTTTAAGAGATTTGAATTGCCCAAATTTGAACTTTTTTGGAACTGGGTTGTTTGATTTGAAGCAAAAAGATGGATTCTTGGCAACCATGTTGTAGATTTGAATCCTGGTAAGCATCCATATCTGAATTTATCAATGAAATATTTTTCTATTTCATTCTGTATTATTCTATTATGTTTCTTGGAGAAATGGTCCTTTGGTTTAAAGCTTATTTATTACATTGGATCTGTAATGCCTCAAAAACCATCCTTTATCATGGTTCTTACATTTTTTTTCTTCGATTTTAGAAAGTGAGTTCTCTCTGTATATAGAATATAGATGAATAATATCCTTCAATTTGGTTATATGGACTAGAGAAGCATAAATTTGTGGCAGTTTTGGTTGCCAATTTTTTTTTCCCTTAAGTTTTTTAGAAGTCATTTTATGAATGGGTGAATTTGTCTTTAAAATTTTAAATTTAAGATAAATAAAAAAATAGGACATGTGAATGAAAATAGCAACAGTTTTCTATTGTGTATCGCCAGTATTATGAAAATTAATTAAAAAGTATTCCCACTCAAAAATAATAATAATAAATTTTTTAAAAAAAAAAATTCAATGTCTTGGCTTTGTTCCCTTTTTTAAATGTTATTCCTTTGCGCGTTTTCTTTTTCTCTACCTAACAACTGCCCATGTGTTCTTTTTCCCTTGGCTGCTACTCCATAATCCATATTTATGTGTCGTGGTATGGCCTGATGATTACACTGGACGATTCTTTTAATAGAAAATTGAAATTAAGGTTCTTTCACAATCATTTCATTTTCACTTTCCACTTTTCATTTTTTTATGAAAATTGAAAATTGAAAATATGTTTGCAAATAGATTTCGTTTTCAATTTTCACAAAAAGTGAAATCTAATTTTCAAAATTACCGTTTTTAAAAAGCAACTTGAAAGTGTTTTCAAAGACTCTTTGCGTTTTTTGTGTAGTTTTCACCTCTCCTTTTGTGAGAGTTTTTCACTTCTTCTTTGTGAGAGCTTTCCACATCTCTTTTGTGTGAGTTTTATTTGTGTTGTCATGACTTGATTTTTTTTTCAAGCTTTATCTATTTTTGGCTGTTCTGAGTTTGCACTCTTAGTTGAGATGACGATGCCCGAGTTTCTTCAATCCTGCACGATCATTAGTGAAGGAACCCCACATTATCTAAATTTTGATGTTAGATCACTCTGTTATTGTAATAACCCTTTGTAGCTAGTTTGTATTGGTCATTTGTAGCTAATAGTTTTTTTTGTTGAATTATAAATGCAATCCCATAATTTCTAAAAAATAAAAAACAATCAATAACAAAAATAAAATTACACAAAACCCTAGCACGCGGGCAACCCATTATAGTAACTTTCTTTTTAACATGGACAGTCCCGATCTCTTGGAGGTCCAGGAAATTGTGGTCACCCACCGTTGGAAATTAATCCAATGGTTCAAAAAAGTTTTTTAAAAGGAGTGCAAGAGTGAGTGAACCATTGAATTTATATCCAACGCTGAGTTACCACAAATCTCTTGGACCCTTGTAGTCCAAGAGATCATGACTGTTAACATGGATATTAATTAACACTTAAAGATAGTTACCAGAATTAATGATCACCTTTGATTAACTTATCATTTCTAAACAGGCGGGAAACCCTCCTTTCTCCCAAAAAACACTCTTAGAGCCTTTTCCACTTTGAGGGGGGAGGAAGCTATTGTTCTTCCCCCCTCTCCCCTCTCCCCTCTTCTCTTCCTCTCTTCCTCCTTTCACCTCTTCCCCCATTTTCAGAGACAAAGGGTTTTCCCTATTTGTCTTAGTTTTGTTATAATTTTCATCCAACCATTATAGGTGGCTACAGCTCAGCGTCGGATCTTTACCTGCATTTCGGCGTCGGATCTCCATCACCATCTTTTTTGCAATTTCTTTATGTTTGGAATAAGTTGCAGAGACTCTTTGGGTTCTCTGTGTAGTTTTCACATCTCCTTTTGTGAGAGTTTTTCATCTCTTCTTTGTGAGAGTTTTTCATCTCTCCTTGGTGAGAATTTTATTTGTATTGTTATGGCTTGGTTTTTTCAAGCTTTATCTTCTTTTTTTTATTCTAAGTTTGCAATCTTAGTTGGGATGCCTATGCTAGAGTTTCTTCGATCTTGCTTGATTGTTAGTGGAGACATACCTGATTTTCTTAATTTTGATATTAGACCGGGCCGTTATTGTAATGGTCTTTTTGTGGCTAGTTTGTATTGGTCATTTGTGGCTAATGACTTTTTTGGCTGAATTATGAATGCAACCATAGAATTTCTCAAAAAAAAAAAAAAAAAAGTTACCAGATTAGCATGTTGTACATTGTGTCTTGATTATAGAGCATAATGAAGTGTAAGTAATTCAACATTACAATTTATCACACATACATATTTCAATAAATAATAAAAAGTGTTGTTATTTCAACCTCTGTCCTATTTTTCCCATCCATCTTATCTTCAAAATTTTAAATATAATTTTATCCCTTTATAAAATGACTTCTACCCTCAACCCATTTTCTACTCTCTCTCTCTCTCTCTCTCCAATTTATGCACCCATTTTCTTCCTCTTATCTCTAGCATCCATCCCTCTTTTTCAGTTCCATAAAAATTATTCAACTCTGTTACCCTCTCTCTCCAGTCACTCCTTCATCACCTATTGATTTCTCCTCTTTTTTCGCTAATATATTTAAACTAAAGAAGATGAAAGGATTACACTTAGTGATAATGAAATGGCTCAATATGAAGAGAAATTTAGACCCTAAATCCAAATGGGTTGGCAACGGCTGGAGGTAGAATTAGATTCCAAAGTGTTAATCGATATTTTGCGGGGAGCTAGTTGCATGCGTTGTGTTTGATATTCTTCAATTGACTCCTGGAGGTAGAATTAGATTCCAACGTGTTAATCGATATTTTGCGGGGAGCTAGTTGCATGCATTGTGTTTGATATTCTTCAATTGACTCAACGAGTGCAATTCGTCTTGTTTTTGTATGCCTATCCATCTAGGGGCTGAACATGTCCAAATTTCTCAAAACTGGTGTCTTGGAACGATTGCTTCTCCTTGGTTATTCCCAACATTAGCAACATATGTTAATGTTCTCTTTTGTTGAATGAATATTCTATCATTTGTTCGCAATATATATATATATATGGAGAGATATTCCTCAAATCTTGAAGAGAAAGTGATTAGTAAAGATAATTTGCTTGAATTAATAATTAAAAGATATTTTAAGAATAATTATAGATAAAAAGATATGATTGTGTATTCTTAAATATACGTAGTAAATAGAAAGATAAAGTGAAGAAATAGGACATAAGTAAAAATAGCAACACTCATAATAAAAGTTGTTATTAGATGGAAGTGAATGATTACTTAGATTCTGGCCCCAAAATGAAGAAAACAAGAGTGACCATTTGGTTTTTTTATTTGGGAATCAATCAATCTTTCCAGATGATGTACTCAATAAAGTAAAACCCAGTGGGTTCAGCTTTTGTCAAAATGGTACTGTTGATGCGAAAAAGTGGTTTGACACGTGGTTCGCCCAACTTAGCGATATTGTGTCTTCGGAAGGGAGTTAGTCTTCGGAAGATCAAGTTCCTGCAAAAAGGGAACGTTCGGTAAGACCTTGGGGTACCGGTGCGGTACCGGCCGAAGGCTCTCCGATGCTTAAGTAAGTATGAATTTAGTAAATGTCAGATTACAGATCAAGCGGTAGCGTACCGTTGGTTCTTCTGTCCCGTCCCTTTGGGGAAGGGGGTCTCCTTATATAGGCCTTGGGAGGCGTGCTCTATGCTCATATTTCCGATGTGGGACTATAGGGGCGGATTGTGAGCATGACACGTGTCCAAGGGGCAAAACATCAAGATGTATAAGCTTCGGTAGGGATCCTGCCGAAGGGCTTATAGTGACAAGCGTCGATTCCGTCCACGTGTCTGGTGGTCATTAGAGGTTTAATTCGGGTATAAACAGTAGTCCCCCAAGTTCTCTTCCGAAGGTTCTTCGGAAGGGAATTCGGTTCTCCCTTGATGGTTCGTAGATGCCTTGCCGTTCGGCAGGTTCGTTTGGGGGAGGCATCCCTGAGACCCGACGGGTCGCCGATGCTGAGAGGGGAGAGGGGAGAGGGCAGAGATGCCTCGTTTTCCGCGCCTGGCATGCAGGGACGCTTCGTCTTCTGCACCTGGCATGCAGAGACGCTTCGTCTTCTATACCCGGCGTGCGGCTCACATCACCATCCATTGGGCGACACGTGGCTGGCGAAGTGACCTCTGACGGCGGCATTTATGAGCCGTTTGGTTTCCCGAGGTATACCGTTGCAGCCATCTCCCTATAAATTGAGGCTCCTCCAAGCGTAAAACTCACTTTGCATTTGAGAGTTGACGCGAGAGCTCTGCGCAGGCGATTTCCGAAGGGTGTAAACGGCAATCGAGGAGATTTTCACGCGAGTTATCGGCAATCAAGGCGATTTTCGAAGCTGGTGAACGGCAGTCAAATCGATTTTCAAAGGAGTTCTCGGCAATCAAAGCTTCCAACAACACTCAAGGTAAGGTGCCGTTCGGTACTATCAAAAATTCTTTCTTTATTGCCATGCGTGCTTTCGTAGCATAGGCCTAGCCGATCGTCTATAGGGGCCCTCCTTCGGTAGTCTAGTAAACTATAGGTAGTGGCATAGACATCGGTAGGGTAGTTCATTACAGAACCTTAGCCATCCTTTTTCTTTTTTCTTGTAGATGTCTTCTAGCGAGTCCTCCTTCGGCAGTGAGCCCAACGCGTTCGATGAGGAGTTGTCATCGGGCTGGGACACGTCTAGTTTGGCCATGAGCCTCGATGCCGAAGGGCGAGAGGACACCGATGTTGAAATTATCGGTGAGGAGGTGAACTCCGCTCCTGCCCATGGCGTCGGCAAGGGGCTGATGACGGGGCAGCTGCTTTCGTTAGCCGCAGTCTACAAAGACGGTACCCGATTCGGTACCTTCGATCACCAGCCGGAGGCTTCTACCTCTGGTCGTGATGAGGCCACTGCCGGTCCCTCTCGGCCGAGGATAACAATCATCCATCGGGAGCGATCTAGGATACCGGTGGGCGTGCCGAAGAAGGCCCTGTTCGGAGTCGACTACTTGGAGCCGAATAAGATTACCGAACGGGAGCTCCAAAAGATTAGGGCCGAATACCTCATCCCTGACTCGGTGAGGATGAGGATCCCGAGTCCGACCGAGTCCCTCAGCGACCCCGGAGATGGCGAAGTCACCTTCTTTACCGACATGCTGGTGCAGGGGGTCAGGTTGCCGTTGCAGCCTGCCGTGCAGAGGATACTCGCCCAGATCGGGTATGCCCCGGGTCAATACAACCCCAACTTCTGGGTGGCCCTGATGGGGGTGATAACGGCATTCGGGATTGCCGGGGAAGGGGAGCCTTCCTACGAGCAGTTCTCTTACCTCTACAGCATCACCAAGTCAAAGAGTGTCGATCATGGTGTCTGGGTTCAGGCGAACTGCTTGAAGGCTTCCGAGCGGGGTCACTTTGTCAGCTCGGTGCCGACTTCCCAGAAGTCGTGGAGGAATCGGCGGGTGCTACTCTCCGGTGATTGGGAATCTCCATCGGGAGTACGCCCGCAGTTCTCGGTACCCACGACCTTCCAAATCGCCGGTAGGTTTCCTAGTAGCCGATCGGTAGGTTGTCTTCCCATTTTCCTTTGATACTTGTTTACTGACTCTTTCTTTGGACAGGCAAACTCAAGCAGCCGACTCCTACACAGAGCGAGATTCGGCAGATCGATAGGGTGAGGCTGAAGGTCCCTGCTGCCGAGCGAGTGTATCCGTGCTTCCTCTTCACCGACAATCTCATCAGAGCCGGACTCATCTACCCTGCCGAGAGTAAGTACAGTTGTGCTTCCCTTCAATAATTTTTTTGTTGTGCATGCCGACTGACTGGTTGTTTGACCAGTGACGGACACAAGGAAAACTGCCGAAGCCAAGAAAATGAACGAGTCCTCCAGGAGGCGGCTCATGATGGGCCTGGAGGGCAAGAAGAAGAAGAGGCAGCCCGAGGCGCCTTCCGTTCGGCCGTCCACGGATCCCGAGGATGTGACCCTGGCGGAGCGGCTGCGGCACCTGGGCGCCGAGCCCGTTGCCTGGCCCTCTGCCGAAGTCTCCGCGTCGAGGCAGTCGGATGCCGAGGCCGCTGCCTCAAGAGCAGCCGATAAACGGCCGGTGACGGTGGACTTGGAGGCTTCGCCAGCTTCCAAACGGGGCCGTCCGTCAGAGGCTTCAAGGGCCCTTTTCGCGGCGGAGGACGACGACGGACCTACCGATGCCGTCACCATCGCCTGCCCGTCGAAGACGGTCCAATTCGTCAACCACATGATCCTCGGGTCGCAGATGAAGCTGCCGGAGGTTGACGAACTGCCGAAGAAGATACTTCAGGAGCAGGCGGGACGTGCCTTCCGACTGCAGGCAGCGGTAAGATTTTATCTTTCGGTGTTGTCCTTTCGTTATTTTTTGGTGCCGAGTGGGGCTTCTTTCTGACTATCTTCCGCGTGTGCAGGCATCCATGGAGATGTGGCTATGCGTCAAGCGGGCCATCTCCGCTGCCGAACGGGCAAAAAGGGCCTATGATGACGGCAGGGCCAAGGTTGCCGAGGCCGGCAAGGCGCTCCAGGAGCACACCCAGCTGGTCAAGGAGAAAGAGGCCGCCGAACGGCAAGCTCTCGCTTCGGAGGCGAAGGAGGAGCAGATGCGGGCAGCTTTGGAGGCAGCGCGGGATGCCGAGGCCGCTTCAGAGGCGGTTCAGGACGCCCTGGAGGAATCTGAGCGGAACAAGGCCGCGGAGATCGAGGCTGTCGTTCAGTCAGCTGTCCAGGGCTACCGTTCATCTGATGAGTTCACTACCCTGCTAGACAAGGAAGTTGGCTCGGAGATGGCGGATCTATTGTACCGGTTCAAGCGGTACAACCCCGGACAGAAGCTGAACTTGAACTTCGCCGCTGATCCTCCTCCCCTTCCGGAGGGACTCACAGAAGAAATGATCGAAGGTTATGAAGGGGAGGAAGCCACTGCTGCCGAGGTGCCTGGGTCTGTCGAGGCCGCCACCCGGTTGTACCAGGTCTCCAGAGAAGCTTAACAGAGGTGTCAACTGCCGGTCGACCTGGTTGTTACTGATTCCCATCTCTTTGAAAGCCTCGGCAAAGATTACGCTCACGGAGCTCCCGGTATCGATCAGAACTCGCCCTACATCGTAATCGGTGATTTCAGCTCGGATGATCATCGGATCGTCGTGGGGATAGAGGATTCCCTCTTCTTCCTCTTGGCAAAATGTGATCGGCTCCCAATGAACTTTTGGTACTTCCTGGTGCCGATTCACCTCTATGCCGAGCACCTGAGGAAACTGCGCGGCGCGCATATACTGTTTCATCGAACGGTGGCTCATCCCCGCAACGGTAGGTCCACCGCTGATAGTGCTTATCATGTTTATCTGCCGAGTGGGGTTCGGCACCGGCGCCGGTGGCTGCCGGGCGATATGCTGGTCCAGTTTCCCCTCTCGGGCTTATACAATCTTTCTCAGGCTTATACAGTCTTCCGTATTGTGGCTGTTGTGCTGATGGTATCGGCAGAATTTACCGGTTTCCCGGTTGTCTTGCCGATTGGGTCTTCGAACATTCGGTTTGGGTATGACCTCCTGTTCGTTCATCAGAACGGCTTCATACGTGGTATTCAGCAGGGTGAAGACCTCGTTGCCGTGGTCACGATTGGGCAGGGGTCCTCGGTAGTCGTTGCGACCATACCGCCCTTTTCCCTTCTTCGGCTGATCTCTTCAGTCGGCACGGTTGTCTTTCCTCTTATGGTCTGCCGAGTTGGCTGGATGTTCTGCGTGGGCTGCTGGTGCAGCAGCTGCTGGGTTTCGTCCACTTTGGACGACAGAAGGTTGTTGTGTTCCTGAAGCCTAGCCATGTCCTTCCGCAGGGACGCGATTTGGACCATTAGCTCGGCTTCAGCGGTTGTTTGGGTTGAGGGGGCGTTCCCGAAGGGAGTGCATGGGGGTAGCGCTGGGCTAGCTCCGGCCTGCCTTCCGAACGGCACCCCTTCCTCCGATAGGAAAGTGGGTACTGAGATGGTCCCCATGTGTCTAGGGGATAGTGGGTTAATTGTTTTTGTTTCGCTTCCCACAGACGGCGCCAAACTGTTGATGCGAAAAAGTGGTTTGACACGTGGTTCGCCCAACTTAGTGATATTGTGTCTTCGGAAGGGAGTTAGTCTTCGGAAGATCAAGTTCCTGCGAAAAGGGAACGTTCGGTAAGACCTTGGGGTACCGGTGCGGTACGGCCGAAGGCTCTCCGATGCTTAAGTAAGTACGGATTTAGTAAATGTCAGATTACAGATCAAGCGGTAGCGTACCGTTGGTTCTTCTGTCCCGTCCCTTTGGGGAAGGGGGTCTCCTTATATAGGCCTTGGGAGGCGTGCTCTATGCTCATATTTCCGATGTGGGACTATAGGGGCGAATTGTGAGCATGACACGTGTCCAAGGGGCAAAACATCAAGATGTATAAGCTTCGGTAGGGATCCTGCCGAAGGGCTTATAGTGACAAGCGTCGATTCCGTCCACGTGTCTGGTGGTCATTGGAGGTTTAATTCGGGTATAAACAGGTACCTCAAAGACCTGGCCAGCTGGTAAACTCATTTGAGCATTCAGCTTTAGGCATGGTGGATAATGCTTTTCTTCTTGTTCATATGGAGAAATTTTCCCTTTCCTACTGGCGCAGCCACAATCTGATATGTATTTTTTATATATAATTAAAGTGAAAAGAATAAGGAGAAATTATTCTTTATGAGCAAGGAGGGAAGCATTATCTATATTATTTTACACACATTTTTCTCGATCAAGTTAATTGTTAATTGTTAATTGCAAAGGACCCACTAGTGTAGTGGTTTGGAGTATTCACTCCCTCAGGCAAGGTCCTGGGTTCGAGTCCTAGCATCCGTGTTGTGTGTGTGAATTTAATATGCTATCGCCCTTTTCAATAGGAAAGGACCTCAAAAAAAAAAAAAGTTAATTGTTAATTCATTTTTGCTTTATCTTTCCCACTTTCTAGACTTCTAGTTCTCTCTTTGATACTTTTTCTTTCCAAGAACACGGCTATCACTTTTCCTTATATTGCTTATTTCTTACAAACACTCGTACTTATATATACTCATACTTGGACAAAACAATAATTATATATACTCATACTTACAAACACTCTCAATTTCAATCTCACGGTTTTTTTCTTCTTCTTTTTGAATATAAACAATAGTTTATAAAGGGATGATAATTTTTCACACACACATATTAAAAAATATCATGAGAATTCAAACTTGAGACTACTAATCTACAATACAAATAAATATCTTTTTTTATGAACTAAACCGCGTTGGCCATGTTTTTGTTATATTACTTGAAACCAACAAACATTTGTGGTTTCCAACTTGTTTGTCTTCATCTGTTTTCTTGTTTTAAAAAGAAGAAGAAAAAAAAAAAGGTGCCGACATTGAAATGGGATCAAGGCCAGCCTTCTCTTTCCGCGGGCCGTCTCATATTTGACCGAACAAGGTAAAAGTTGTTCGCATTGAAAAAAGAGAATTTAAAAATAAAATAAAAAAAACTAGAATCCAATATATCTTGATGCACGTGTGGTTTTATTGAGAAATGTTCTGATTCCTTATACCCAGAAATTAATAGATAAATTTGGAATTATCACATGAACTGAATTTAGTTGACGAAACTAATTTTTCCATTCATTAGGTCGAGGTTCAATGGTTCATGCACAAATCCATTTGTCTCTGACCCAGTTCACATTTGTGGTGATACCACGGTTTTTTGTTGTTGAAAAATTATGGTATTGAATTCATATTTAAAAATAAGGTCTAAAATATCGATGATATCAGAAATATTGGTAGTCTAAAAATATAGAAATTTTGATATAAATATCGGAATATTATCGATATCGATAATAATGGAATAAAATCCACAAAAATTGTAAGAAAAATTTGGAAATTTTTATTGAAACTTTGGAGAATATTTATTTAGCCAATTATCTATTAGTTTATCACATAAAATTAGAAAGAAATGCATTGCATGATGGATTTAACTGATTTAAATTGATTATACATCGAGCTGGCAAACACTGTCAATGTAGAAAATATGTCGTAATTAATGAAAAAGATTAAACACACCATAATCATTTATATATAATAATTTACTACAATATTTTACACTTCATACATTGCATAGCAAGATACATGAGTGACTTAGTACCACATACAGTTCCTATGAGGTTCAAATTTTTCACTATCTTCATATCTCTATGTGTAGAGTAAGTGTATTGTGAAGAATAGTCATCAAATGATAAATTCCCAAAATAGTTTTGTATGTAATTGTTAACATGCCACCCATATATATAAAAATATTTTAGCATATTATCACAAAAACATAAGTGATATGGTGATTAAGGTGTCGGAGGAGTAAAATGGGAGGGGTTTAAGTCCCCTTTGTGTTTTTTTTTTCTCCCTTTTTCCCCTTTTTTTCCTTTTTTTTTTCCCTTTACATCCATATTTTCGATATTTTTGCGATATAACACCGATATTTTGACAAAATATTACTGAAGTGTGAGCGAAATTATCGACATCGATATTTTCCGATATTATTGTCGATATTGTCGATATTTATACGATATGGATATGTTCCGAAATATCCGTGATTCGAAAAAACCGAAATATTCTCGATATTTCGTTGATATTATCGATATTTTAGACCATACTTAAAAGTCATTAGCTACAAAAGATCAATACAAATTAGCTATAAAGGGCCAATACAAACTAGCCATAGGGCCAATTACAATAACATACCGATATAACATCAAAATTAAGACCATTTGGTGTGTCTCCACTAACGATCACGCAGGATCGAAGAAACTTTGCT
>NC_047655.1:13536274-13553774 GCF_902201215.1 Prunus dulcis | reverse complement strand
ATAAATTACGAAAATAAACAAAAAACACAAAACCAAAAGGAAAACTAACATGTTGCAACAAGAAAATTATATAATAAACACATCTTCTCTACTCCCAACCAAAGACTGACATTGTCCTCAATGTTTAAACATATAAGCATAATAAACATAGGACGGTAGTGTTACCTGAGAATTGACATCCAAAGTGAAAGCCTCCAACTTGTTAGTGTACTTAAAAAAGAAAAAGAAAAATAGAAATGTAGAATTTTTTTTATTTTATTTTAAGGGAACATAAATTTCTAGACTAATTATATACAACAGATGGACTAAGAGAAGTTCTATCAATCCTGGTAAACAGGATCTTTAAAAGAAACTGTCTCATCTTCTGGAATACATCTCCCCAAGGAAGGTTTAAGTCTTGGTCATTAACCTTAAAAATATTTCCATTCTTGGTGATAAGTGCCTTATTTATTATATTTTTATATCTTTTATTTTTTGTTTTTGTAGGGAAAGTTGATTAAAAAGAGCGTTATTACTTTACTTTCCTTATTTTCAGCTTTTCTGCGCTTTTAGAAGGTTTTTGATGGAAAATTGGCATTCCAAAGGAGTTTTAGTGAATTGGAGAAGAAAGCTAAGACATTGAAGATCATTGTATCAAATTTTCATAATTTTCTATGTATCCAATTGTTCTAGAATTGAAGTCAACACAGCCTAAGTTGCAATCTCGTCAGAACTGTGCTGCTATGGGAGATTGAACATTTGAAAACCTCTCCGATTTTTCTAAATGACGTATAATATATCTCTGAAAAGCTGAGAGATAAAGCTACTTCTCTTATATTTTTTTCAAATGTTTCTAGGAAGTGGAACAGCCCCAAAAATTTCGTGTAAGTCAGCTGAGTGTCTCTCAGTCAAAGAAGGATTCTTTCCTAGTTTGTCTCCTTAATTGTTTATGGTTTTGATTTTGTTTTAGGAGCGGTTTTTCAGACCTTTTGAGATTAGGGTTTAGTTATTTTGTGCTATATAAGGTTGCCTTAGGTCTCTAGAGAAGGAGGTGGAGATAGAAGAGAAAAATATAGCTTTGGGCACGCCACAATGTTCCGGGTTTTATTATTTTATATCTTTTCTTATTTTTATAACTATGCTTGATCACCTCTAGGAACTTTGCATCTAGATAATTGGATAAATCTAGGAGAGAAATACCATCCATTAGGTTTATTGGAACTAAGATTAAGAAGAGTAGCTAGCTAGGAGAGAAACGTCATCCACTAGTCCTACTTGGTTGATAGAATGCTTCTAATCTTAATGGGTTCTTATATATTAAATTTTAACACCTTGACAGGGTAGAATTGCATATAGGGATACACGATTTATGACCTTGATAGGCTTACTTCATACTTTAGAAAGAACAACCTTTAACATTGGCATCATAATTGGATAGTAATGGGCTCTAAAAAAAGGAAATATAGGATTGTCATTGGTAGATTCATAACCTTAGATCTTCATAACTTGATTTCTTTTAAACTCTATCTTTGTTGAGTGATTTATTTTTCTTTCTTTTAATTCTTGCAATTTAAGTTTTCTTTAATTCATACTCAAATCAATCAATCGTTTGTTTAATTGGGTTTAGTGTGATTTAATTAATTATGTTATTTTTATCAATCCTTGTGGGTTCGACCTTGTACTTGCATATCTCTATACTATTGTTGATTTGTGTGCTACCGAGTAATTTAATTGTGATTTTTGGATACTCTTTTTCAAGTGTTCGAAAATCTACATCACTTGGGATTCTCAACTTCAACAGTCCCATATGGGAAAACTCTTTTAACAATGAAAGGCCCTGTCCATTTAATTCTTAATTTTCCAAGAAACAAATGAAGTCTAGAATTATACAAAAGAACAAGTTGAGAAGGCTCAAAATGTTTCCTCAAAATATTTTTATCGTGCAAAACTTTAATAAGTTCTTTGTAAATTCTGAGTTCTCATATGCATCATTCCTGACTTCCTCAAGTTCATTCAATTAAGGGACATGAAAATTAGAGTATTGAAAGTAAACGTACAGAAAGTACGACTACATGAAGTAAAGGTGGAGGAATTAAAGTATTGAAAGTAAAGATAGACGGAATAAAGAACTCTTGACTTTGAAGTTGTCACGAGCTGGGCTGGGCCGGGCATGCACAACACAAACCCAACTCATTTAAATACAGCACGACATGATTATTGATAGACCGTGTTGGGATTAGAAAACTAAGCCCAATGAACTGGGCCAGCCTGTGGCTTGAACCATCTTCAAGCCCGCCCCGACCCACTTAAAGTTTTTGGTTTTTTTGGTTTTTTTGGTTTTTTTTTTTTTTTTGGTCAAGGACCACTTTACATAAACCATATGTTAACCTCCTTCCCCTCTCAATATCTAGATATATGAAATTTCATTTGGTGACTTCTTCTTCCCATTCATCTTTTGTCAACTTACACTCCCTTTTTTGTTATAGTAAAAACTATTTAAAAAAACAAAAGGTAGTGTATGTGGATAAAAGGGGAGTGGGAAAAGTAATAAATACTACAATAAATCCTCAATTTTTAGTCCCATATTACATATAAGAAAGGTATGAACATATTATAATTTGTTATTGTATAAATTTAAGGAGCTGATTTTCTCATTCTCTTTGGTTTTTAATACTTTTAAATTATTTTTGTTCTTTTTTTTTCTTTCTCTTTCCTATTCTACCCTTATCCTACATTAGTTTCTTTTTTACTTCACTTTTACATTATTTATTTTTTCTTTATATTTAATGTTCCAATTTCTGTTCCATTTTCTTTTTCTTTATACTTTTATATTATTATTTTTTCTTTATGTCGTTAAATGAACATGATAATATTTTATTTATTTATTTAGAAAACCTATAATGCTTAATAAAGTTAATAAAAAGCTTAATTAAACATTTAAAAAAAAAAAAGGGCGTAGTCGAGGAGGGGACGAGCTGCATAGCGATTGTAGAAGTGGGAACAACCTAGGGGTGGGCATTTGAACCGCAAAACCGTAAAACCGAACCAAACCAATCCGGAAAAAACCGAAAAAAACCGTGTTGACCAAAAAAGTCAAAAACCGAGAAAAATCCAAACCGAACCGGTTCAGACCGGTTCGGTTCCGATTTTCCATCCGAAGGAACCGGTCCAATCCGAACCGGTCCAATAGAATTAATTTATATATTTTTTAAATATTATATATATTTATATTTGAAATTATATATATTTATATTTGAAATTATATATATTTTCATACCTGTCAAATTTTGATTGGGTGTGTATGCTGCTACCATAGGTAGCGCACACACAGGATTACACCAAATTCAGATTGGGTTTTTTCATTCTTCGTTCTTTCCTCTCCTCCCTCCCATTTCGTTTCTTACTCAGCCAGCCGCCAGCCACCAGCCACCGATTCCAAACCTTCTCTCAACCAGCACGTCACAGTCACACCCCTCTCTGCCGCCGCTCTTCTCTTAGCCTCTCTCAGTCGTTGCAGGTCAGATTCTCTCTCTATCTCTCTCCTTTTTTTTTTCTTTCTCCAATTCAATTTTCTGACTCTCTCTGTCTTCCAGCAAATCGGAGATCCCATTCGCTCGCAGCGTCCACCTCTTCATCTCGTATAGCTCTCTGTCTCTGTCTCTCTCTCAGGTATTGTTCATCTCTCTCTCACAGCTCATCTTCGATTCTGCGAAAATTGGATAGGTCTTATATTTTCTAGGGTGCAATAATCTAATGTGATGTGGGTTTTGGAATGACAGACAGACAAAGCTTCAATGCTGGATGAGATCATCGATTATGTCAAATTCCTCCAGCTCCAAGTCAAGGTGCTCTTCTTCTTTATGTTTTTTATTTTTTATTTTTGCCCTTTCTGGAGCTGAGTTCATTATTTCTTAATTAAAGAAAAAGAAAGATTCCCTAGTTGACATTGTTTGCTGGATTAAATAATGATAATCAAATAATGAATTTCTGAGTAATTTTTTTTAATTCATTTTGGGGAATGGATGTGAATTTGTTATGTTTACACAACATGTAGGTTCTGAGCATGAGCAGGTTGGGCAGTGCAGCTGCTGTTGCTCCTCTTGTTGCTGATGTGTCCTCTGAGGTAAATTAAAATGAAGAAACCCCTTTTATCAACAACATTCAATATTTCATCCTCAAGTTTTATGAGTTTATCTTTAAGACAGATATGACTTATTACTGATTCAATAATAGCCACAAGTAATTTGCATCTATAAACTACTATATTGCAATACTAGAATCAGACAGTATATAAAGGTTTTGCTAGTCAGTTATGTTCTCATTAAGCTCCTTCGGCAAATTACTACTAGAGGTTAAAGTAGTTCTTCTCAATAACATGCTGTTACTTCCAATCTTACTTGATCTTTCTGTATTGATCATTTTGTTAAAACACGGAGATACTGAAGTAAAAAGTTTCTGCTGAGCTAAGAACTAAATTGAACTTCGTAAGGCATTCTGTTGATATTCTGTATATTGTTGGGCATATTGCAGAGTATGTAAGAGCAGAGTATGTGTTTGGTGCTTCTGCTCACTGGTTTTGGCTGTTGGGCATATTGTTGTGGCATATAGAACAAGTTGCAGAGAAAGAAGGAAGCTTTGGGTTTACAAAATTGACATTGAAGCTGTAAGTCTTTGCTCTCCTTTTCTCTTTGAAATCGGTTGGTTTGGTTAAGTTGTGTTTTTGTTAATATATATCATGTTAAGTTTTTTTCTTTGTTTTTTATTTTTGTTTCTTAAAGAAATCATGAATGAGTTGAACCCATTTGGAGAGGTGCATGGCCCTACTAATAGTGAAGTTGGTTCGTCATCCGCATCCGTATCCACATCCGCATCCGCATCCGCATCTATATCAACACCTTTACCCAATTTACCCATCCTTGAAACACCAACTCAAAATACACCTCATACCCAAACACCACTTCAACCTAGTGGTCTTCCACCATTACCTCATTCCGGCCCAATAAGAGAAAAATTGGAAGTATGGGATCACTTTGAGAGATATGAAGAAGTGGTTGAGAGTGTGAAGGAGGATGGGAGCAAATATGCAACCACTAAGAAGAGAGCTAGGTGCAAGTATTGCACTATGAGTTATGCAGCAGACTCTACTAGAAATGGGACCTCAAATTTGAGGAAACATATTGAAAACCTATGTAAGAAATATCCGGGGAGGGTTCCTAAAGATAACGGCAAAAGCTCTTGTCTTTTGACCAAGACCATGGGGTTCTTATGTCAACAATGCATGGGAAAGAAGAGTGGTTAAAGGCATGTGTAGAGATGGTAGTAATGGATGAGATGCCGTTTAGTGTGGTTGAAGGAAAAGGGTTTAGGCGGTTTTGTAATTCTTTGAACCCCAATTTTCAAGTGCCATCTCGTAGGACACTTGTGAGGCATTTCATGGCAATGTATGATGCCATGAAACAAAAATTGAAAGAAGAATTAGCACCACATAGAGTATGCCTCACAACGGACACTTGGACAAGTGTTCAAAACATCAATTACATGGTCATCACGGCACACTTCATAGATGGTGATTGGAACTTGCACAAAAGAATCTTGAACTTTTGTGTCATTTCCAATCACAAGGGGAACTCAATTGGTAAACTCCTTGAGTCATGTTTACTTGATTGGGATATGAAGAAGATATTAACCATCACGGCCGATAATGCTTCTTCAAACACAAAGGCTATAGATTATTTGAAGTCAAAAATGGGCCATTGGGGAAACGGTAGTCTTCTACTAGAGGGAAAGTATATGCACATTAGGTGTTGTGCTCATATTGTGAATTTAATAGTTCGTGATGGGTTGAAGAAGTTGGAAAAAAGCATATTGTGTATAAGAAATGCGGTGAAGTATGTAAGATCTTCTCCCAAAAGGTTAGAAGACTTTAAGAGTTGCGTTAAGAAAGAGCAAATTGAATGCAAAGGGCTTGTGGTGTTAGATGTGCCAACAAGGTGGAATTCCACATATATGATGTTGGAAGCCTCCTTAAAGTTTGAAAAGGCCTTTTGGAGAATGGGAGAAGATGATGAAGGTCCATATATTTCTTGGTTTGGTGAAGATGAACCGGATGTCGAAGATGGGGTGGTTATGTCTCATTACCCTAGAAAGAGGGAAGGGCCACCAACTAATGAGGATTGGAACAATGCTCGTACCTTTGTGAATTTTTTAAAGGTATTTTATGATGCTACATTGAAGATGAGTGTCACTTTGCATCCCGCTTCCCACACCACATTTCATGACTTGATTGCAATGGAAGAAGAAATTGAGGATTTGTTGATGGAAGAGGAGGAAATATTAAGTGAAACCCAAACCTTCAAGGTTTTGAAGGACATGGCACTTAACATGAAGATGAAGTTTAAAAAGTATTGGGGTGACCTTGATAAATTGAACCAAATTTTGATGGTTGCTCTTGTTCTTGACCCTCGATACAAATTGGGGAACTTAGAGTTTATCTTGAAAAGTCGGTTTGAGAATCCGGAAGATGCGGTTAAGAAGAAGAATGAGATCAAAGAGATTTTAAAGAAGCTTTATGAAGAGTACGCCATGCCACCACCACCACCACCACCATCTACTCAAAGTAGTAGTTATTCTAGTGATACTACTACAATGAATACAAGTAGTAGCCTAAACCGGGGGGGAAAGAAACGAAGGCAAATGACTGAAAATTGGAGAAAAGAGACTCGAGCAAATGATGTTGTGGTATTGGAGCATGAGATTGATAGGTACATCACCGACCCTATTGAAGATGTGGTTGACGAATTTGATGTTTTGAAGTGGTGGAAATTGAATGGGGTTAAGTATCCGGGGTTGGCACTTATTGCAAAGGATGTGCTTTCCATCCCGGTATCAACGGTGGCTTCGGAATCATGCTTTAGCACGGGTGGTCGGGTAATTAATTCATTTCGTGCTTCTTTGACTCCTAAGATTGTGGAGGCCTTAATTTGCTCTCAAAATTGGTTAAGGTCGGATGACATATCCTCTTTACAATATGAGCCAACAATTCAAGAGATGTAGTTCTATGAATCGATTGAATTAGGTATGTCTTTGTAATTTTATATGTGCTTTATTAATGTATTATATAATATGTATGTTGGACTAATGTTTTAATGTGTTTATGTTTTTTTATGTAGATATTATGAGTTCATCCACACCTAGCACCATAGCTCCAACTACTTTTCAATGTTAGGAGGAATTTAATTTGGGTTGTAATGTATATTTGGTTGAATTTGGGTTGTATTTGGCTAGTAATTTATTTTGGAACTTATTTTGTTGAAGTTTGATTTAATATTATGAGTTCATCCACACCTAGCACCATAGCTCCAACTACTTTTCAATGTTAGGAGGAATTTAATTTGGGTTGTAATGTATATTTGGTTGAATTTGGGTTGTATTTGGCTAGTAATTTATTTTGGAACTTATTTTGTTGAAGTTTGATTTAATTTGGGTTGTAATTTATATGTTGAAGTTGGATTGAATTTGGATTGTATTTTTGTTGAAGTTGGATTCATTTTGATGATGTTGAAGTTGGATTGAATTTGGATTGAATTTTTGTTGAAGTTGGATTCATTTGAATTTGGATTGAATTTTTGTTGAAGTTGGATTCATTTGAATTTGGATTGAATTTTTGTTGAAGTTGGATTCATTTGAATTTGGATTGAATTTTTGTTGAAGTTGGATTCATTTGAATTTGGATTGTATTTTTGTTGAAGTTGGATTCATTTTGATGTGTTGAAAGCTTGATGGAACCTCAAATTTGGGGTATGTTAGTATATAAATACATTTTGGGCAGATTTGTTAAAATTTAAATTTAAAAAAAAAAAAAAAAAAACCGGAACCGCAGGAACCGAACCGGAACCGGACAGGTCCGGTTTGGTTCGGATTTCTGTATGGATGTTGAGCAGAACCGGTCCAAACCGAACCGATCTGCACTATCGGATCAGGTTCCATTTTTTTCCCGAAACCGGTCCAAACCGAACCGTGCCCAGCCCTAGAACAACCCAGTAATGCTGTCAATCTCTATCCCCATCCATTTTCCCTACCGACACCCAAAAGTCCCAACTCTCCAAGCCACACTTACCTCCCCAACTCCAATCCACCCACGTCTAATATATATAATAAAAGCCCATGCAGCCTCACCACTCCACAATGGTCCTTCCCACTTCTCCACCCGCTGAGTAACTCCTCCCTTACTAGACTACTGCCTTCTTTTAAATTTTTTTTTTTAAAAAAATTTCTAATGATATATTTTAGTTTAATTGAACTTTTAATGTATTTTAAAATTAATTCAATTTTTTTATTAACTTCAAAAAGCTTTATAGGTTTTCAAAATAAAATGAAAAAAGATTATCATGTTCATTTAGCAGCAATTTTAACGGAACGGACCAAATTGATAAATGGTATTAAACATAGGGATCAAATTGGCCAAATTGAAAACATATGGACTAAATTGGCCAACGTGATAACACACAGGGACAATTTTGATATTAAAGCCAAATAAATAATATAAAAGTGAAGTAAAAAGAACTTAATGTATGGCAAGGGTAGTATAGGAAAGAGAAAGAACAAAAAAGAAAAAGATTGATTAAAAAATATTAAAAAGTAAAATGGAGTGTAAGTGAAGAAAAGGAGAGTGAAAAAATCAGCTTCCTAAATATAATATTACATGAGTTATTATTTTTTTAATAAAAATAAAAATAATTAAAGGGTAAAAAAATTCAATTTAAATGGACCAAGCACAACTCGAATTCAATGTTGACTTGGGCTTTAGACCGGGTCAAGAATGATTTTGATAAATGGGTTAGCACGACACGACCCAATTAATTAATTGGGTCAAGCCAAGCGCCTAAATAACTTAGTGGCTGGAATTTAAGTGGACTGGGCCAACACAGCATGACCCGTTTGACATCTCTACTTTGAAGTATTGAAAAGTAAATCAATGGGGAAAAAAGAAGTGTTGGGAAGTAAATCTCGTCTAAAATTACTTATAAGGAATATAAAAAAATTAACTATAATGAAGAGTAAATTTGTATGATGCCATGAGAGCTTTAAAGAAAAAAAAAATACAAATAATAGTCTAAACAAATCTAAATTAATTTAATTTATAAAAAGAGAAATTGGAACTTAAGTGTAAGGAGAGTAACACACTACCTCACCAAGTCACATAACACACTTCCGTATTCTCTTTTTTATCTTTGGCATTTCTCGCTTTCAAGGCCTAAGAACTTTACTTTTTGAAGTGGGCAGTTGGGATTACAAAACAGGCGCAAACAACACATAGGTACTGCATTTATAAAACTTATCACTCTGTATTTTGTGATAATTTTTTTTATTATTTTATGATGAAATTGTGTGATAAAATTTTGATTGAAGGGAAAAATATAACGATTTATACTAGTAAATATTTTTTTTCATGCCATATGCTACACGATTTATAATAGTAGGGAAACTTTGAAAAATGCCAAAGGAGAGAAATTTTTTAAAAGAAGCCAAAATGGATAAAATTACCCTTATTTATTTTTGTAATTTTTAAGAAAAAGTGAGTTTTTTTATGGCTAAAACCTAAAATTACTCATTATGAACATGTCATTACTTCTGGAAGGTTAAAAGATAGGATACTATGATTCCTACGCACTAAACATGGAGCTAATTTGATTGCTACACACTAAACAAAAGGATATCGGGGTTTGACATGGGCCCCACATTTCAAAGCAGCGTCTACAAATCGGATTGGTGGATTTCTGGGTATTAAAAGAATGCGAAATAATAGTACTACCATTAGAAGTGCACCAATTTGGCCACGAGAACAAACACCAACTTGAACACCAACACAAGCAAAATAGCATTCAAGTTAAAAAGGGGGAGATTATCACAAGACAACAGATTTACTGTGAGCAAGCGAGTCAAATTAATTCACTATAACTAGAACTTTCGCTTGTACTACATCAATGCAAATAAGGTCTTCGACATATTACCAAGAGCACAACGATACAGTTACAAGTGCCGATGCCATTTACTGTTATAAAATTTACATATATGCTTTTGCTTATATGGGGGATTGAGTTTGTAACCAATCCCATTAAAATGCGACGATATACTTTTAGGACGTACATATCTAATTCAAAGCAGAGTCAAGATTCCATCTTCGTTCTTCATCACGAGCAGTTTGTGTCATAAGTTGCAAGCCCCAACAACTCTGGGCCTTCGAGTCGATGGTTATTCTCAAAGCTACAATATTGGAACCGAAAAAGCAAAAAAAACAAATAAAGATTATTTCATATAACCACAGGAAAATAAAACTAGCAGCTGGAAATAAACCTATACGAGAAGACTATTAAGATCTTAGCTGCGTCTGCAGCGAAAACCCCTAGCCCAACCCCAGGCAACCTAAGTTTCCTTGGCATTGAAAACTGAACTTGCTCTTAACGGTACTAAAAGTTCATAAATCTCTTATTCTCAACGAATAGTGAGAAATAACACAATCAATAGTTTTAAACTTCTACACCACACTACACGCAGACACAATTTCATGAAGTGTTGAAACATGGTGGGGGTTGTGGGAACTCTAGAACAGTGTTTAATGAACTTATTTATTTCTTAAGACAGTCCAGAAAATTTAGCAGTGTGCAGTTTTTGAGAGATCTATTTGTGTTTGACAAAAATCATTCAAATATGTTCACTAAGCATACCAAAATGACATAGCAGCAGTAATCCCATTCGTCAGACTTTATTCTCTATACAAACATCCTATAGCATAGAGGATGGAGTTTCAACCATTTCCAGATATGTAGTGCAAATCCAAGAAACTAAACATTTTATTTAATAATCATTCCAATATTTTACTCCAATATACTGATAATGATGAGAAGCACAACGTGCATACCCTAACTCATTTGTCCATATACTCATGGTAATTTGCTTCTTATGTCATGCGAAATTCACATTATCTATCTGAATAGCTCAAGACCAAGCAAAAATATGCATGCCATATGCATTCTCACATATAGAGTATACAAGATCAGTAAAGCATGTGCAAAAGGCTAAGCATTGTATATGTGGCGACTTAAAGTCTAAGTAAAGTCACAAGTAAAATAAACAACTGTTGAGCCCAAACACAGGAAGCATCATGCATGAGGACCTCAATGCAAACATGAACAGCAATGCAACCACCCAAGCCCCTTGTTCTTTTTTTTAAAGAACAGGCACAAAGCCCTTTATTCTTTTTCTTAAAATTAAGTGCTCTTTATTCTTTTTCTTAAAATTAAGTGTCAAAAAGGAAGGGATAAGCTCAAATACAGATACTTAAAATATAAAAGACGAGAGAACATGTAGTAGCCTTGGTTGTAGCCAGGGAAGAAATGATCTCGTTGGATTTACAAAGGAATACAAGATAAGGAAGCAAAATGATAAATGATAGAAGTGACCTACTTGTTTAAAGGGATGTGCTCAAATGGTCCACTGGTAGGAATTGTTCCACATAAATCATTGCTGGATACATCCCTGGAAAAGTGGCAATTTTAAATGATTAACAGGTGTTTATAACAGAAAAGATACAACAAGGAAACTGCCACACTTGCAGAAAAAAGAAGGTATTGAAGAAATAGATTGAGACAAGAAGCACTCACACAACTTTTAGGCTTGAAATACCAACAAGATCCCGCGGGATTGGTCCAGTTAACTTGTTATCATTGAGACGTCTACCAATCCAAGCAACAATGAAAGGAAGGCATATATTACTTAGCTAAAAAACCTCATTGTTTCAATCTGAGTATACATATATAGACATATATATCTATGTATAAAGAAAGAGAGAGATAGAGACACAGAGACACAAAGAGGACCAGTAGATCATATATTGATACAAGGCCAGTGATTAGTCCCCTAATCTAAGCCACATTCAAGAAATTGCAAAATGCGACAATTCAAAAGCTACCAGATTCATTTTCCGGTGTTGCACCTGTGATCTAGGATCCCAAATAAGTTATCCATCAATATTCAAGCAAAAGTGGAGTTGTCAGAAAGCCAAACTCCCAATTTCTCGTCCGAGAAAATAGACTAAATTAAGCCAAAACAGCCCAATAACACAGGTAAAGTTCAGTGCTTAATTTAATCAACTCACAAAAACACAAGTGATTTCAATTTCCCCAATGAAGATGGAATGGTCCCTGATATGTTGTTGTTATATAAGTCCAAGCTAACGAGGCTCTTCAAGTTACCAAGGTCAGCTGGAATAGTTCCTTGAATGTTATTTTTGTAAAGCTCCCTACATAATAAAGAGGTATAAGGGTTAGCCAGACAGTACTTTAATCCAAGAACCAAAAATAAATGTAAGCTTTATGAACAACCCCAGCATATTATTGTCAGAGAAAATGAGAAGGGCTAAGAAACATACAGATATTGAAGATGCTCGAGCTTTCCTAGTTCAGGTACCAAATGTCCAGAGAGGTTTGAATTACCCAGGTCCCTGCCCAATATATCAAAATCATATAATAAACTTGCAACATATTAACAATAACTTGGGAAAAAAACATTACAAACTGAAGACTAAAAATTGCCCTCCTATAGAAAGTACAAATTAAGATCACCAATGCCGCACCCAGAGTTAGGGTAGGAAGTAGTAACCACAATATTGAATATTCTGACATCACTGTCAATACGGGTTATTCATGAAAAGACTCAAACAGATTGCAGATGGGCATAAATACCACTGCAGCTAGCAAGCCGAATGCAATAAATTCACACAAGACAAGACTAAGGAAAAAAAGAAGAAAAAAAAATTATTGAAAGCAAAGAAAGAATTATGGGAATGACTGTACAACAACAAAGAATGTTCTCAACTGAGGCTCTAATATATGCTAAAAACTCAGCTTCAGTATTCATATCGACCCACATATTGAAACAGGTGAGTCAAAAGCAAAGCTAGCAAAAAATTTCCACTCAAACATTGAGTGATATAGAGATAATTGTCTTTCACCATACATGATATGATGTCCCAACAGCTTAAGTAGCACTAACATTTCAGCACAAAGGCAATGCAATCTGGAGCTGTAGAGCATAATACTGATACATTTTGGGCAATAATAACAAGATGTATTTGACATATGCATGATCCTACAACTTCTCCCATTTTAAACATCATGTCAGTGAACTGACCAACCAAACTTTATTCTGGTTTTTTTTTTCTTTTTCATGATGATTACCCATGAGTCTCCAAGGAAAGCCCAAAATTACTGTTTTACAAACAAAAAAAAAAAAAAATTGCACAAAATATATACAGCAAACCAATTTGATCAAACAGTCACAGCGGCCCAATCTAAAAGCAAATAGCGATCACCTTCATATCCATCAGCAAAAAAATAACTAAAATTTGAACAAAGGTACCTAAATGAAGGCATATATGTATGTAAGAGGAGCAAGAGGGAGAGAGAGAATGGTACACTCGGGTAACGCGATTGTCCTGGTTGCAGGTGATGTGAAACCAAGTGCAGGGGTTGACAAGGGTGGGATCCCAGCTCTGAAGCACGTTATCGGGATCCGATAAGCTCCGCCTGAGCGTGTACAGAGCGTCTCCTTCAGAGTTTCCATAGACCAAGGGAACGAAGCTCACGGTTAGGGTTAGGGTCAACAAACAGCAGGCCGCCGCCATGGCCATGGTTGACGCTGATACAGCTAGCTCTAAGAAGAAGATTCTTGAGAAGATTCAAAATCTCTTCAGCTTTCTACAAAATTTGTACTTGCAATAGGGCTTTGCCTTTAATCTTTAATTACTTTTTTCTGTTCTGCGTTTTGCGGGTTTTGGTTGTTTGTGAGAGAGACAAAGACAGAGACAGCAGAGTCAAAGGGTCAAGAGAAGGAAAATGAGAAGGATCGGCTTTGGGACTCACAGAGTAAAACATGGCCTTTTCTTAAATCATTTTCTTTCTTACCTTTTTATTTTTATTTTTTGTATTGGACTGGATTGGATGATATGATTTCTTCATTCCTTCTTCTTTTATTACTCTCAGTGGCGGTAGATGAACAAATGGAGTTGTTCCACTAACCAACTACCACTGAAATGAAATTCTCACTACTTCGTCAAAACGAACAAAATAATAGTTTGGTTTTCTCCTCTCATTCTTATTTATGGGGAATTAGGTGACTATCTAGAGCCTATAAGATTTTAAAAGACTTTAAAAATTCGGGTGTATTTAATTTGGATTTTATGAATTTTTAAAGAGCATATAAAAGTTTGTGCGTATTCAATTCAAACTTGTATGAACTCTTAAAGACCCCGTTTGGTTCATGGAAAAAGAGGCTTGGAAATGAGAATTCAATTGATTTCTCATGTTTGGTAAATCCAGGCATGGGAAATCGTTGCCTGGCACATGGGAAATCATTGCCTGGCACATGGGAAAGTAGGGGGGAAGTGAAGCTCTTCTCTTAACTTGGGTGTTGTTTTCCCTCCTCATGAGAAAGTTTGGAAAAATGAGCCAACATTCAATGCACAATTTTCATGACTATTTTGTCCCTATGAACAATTTATAATTACAACATATCATTAAATGCTTTCTTTTTTTATTTGATTTAATATGGGTATAATTGGAAAATTATACAAACTTTGTTTTCCATTCCTACTCAAAACAAATATGGGAAAGGAAACAAAGTGAAATCTCCCGGTTACTTTCCCGACATTACCAAACATGGGAAAGGAATCTTGCATTCACATTCCTTGGAAAATGACATGGGAAATAATTTCCCCTCAAATCCATTCCGTGAACCAAACAAGGCCAAAAAGTCTATAAAACTCTAGGTGTATTCAACTAATGTGTTTTTGGGAAAATGAAAAAAAAAAAAAAAAAACTTGGGATTTCATGATTCCAAAAGGGAAATCCGTGCGTTTGGCAAAATCAATCAAGATTTTGCAAATCAAATGCAGGAAATATGGAGGGATTTCCCAATCCAAAATCCCGAGTTCAAATCCTATCATAATGGGTGGAATTTTGCAAATCTCAAGTGTAGGGGGTGTATTTCATTTGATGCACGCCAACCAATGACCGGGCTAGAATTCTTAACATTGAGGGGCCAAAATTTCAAAATCACTTCTACATAAGTTTTTCATCTTCAACTGAGAGGGCCAACACTAATATAATTACAGTAATTGTATTACTATATCATATATTTTATAATATATTACAAGTGGGCTAGGCCCAGGGCAGGCCTTGTTGTGGCTCCACCCCTAGCGCCAAATCTCTTCACTAAATATAGGAGGCCATACCCATATCTGTGTTTGATATTCAATTTAATCATCTTTTTTATCTTATGGAATCTCATCTTTGGTTTCCAGATTATTGCTCTCTCTTCCTTTCAATGTAAGCCTATGTGTCTTGCTCTTCAAAGTTTTTATTTATAGCAATTTATGACTTCAGATTACGGATTCATTATGTTTATTTGTTCATCACTCTCTATGTTCTAATTGTGTCCAGTTACCTAGGGCATATGAATGCGTGTGTGTTAAAATAAAGTTTTATAAACTTGTCTAATCATATAACAACACTATAAAAGTTAAATATTTAACAAGAAGAGCAGTTCCTCTTCGAATAAAACAAGTTTTTGAGTACCCTTTTGGGCTTTAGAATGATCCGGTGGTGTGTCTAGTGGTTTTTGAATATGCATTTGTGTTGATTGAGTTGTTATGGGTGTGATGAGTGATTCTTGAATGATCCAGGTTGTGTTGAGTGGGATATGAATATGCTTTTGTTTGTGAGGGAATAAAACTGCTTTATAAATGCCCTCATCATGTTTGAAAGCTTGGTGAAATTTGCAATTTTTTTGGTTTTATAAAAGGCAAGCAGACTGTTGCTTGATGTGTATACAAATAGTTCGTTGTAGTAATGTTCATGGTCAACTACATGAAATTTGTAATGTCTGTGTGGGAACATGGAATTTTAGCAACCAGTTAGAATGTGACACGTGTAAAACGGAATATTTCTTAAGTGAAATAATTATGCTAATTAAATTATGTTTAATTAGCCAATTATCCTGATTTAAGATAGAGTATCTCCCTAAATAAGAATTCGATTTCTACTAAATCTCCTTAATATTATTATGTCATCTCATTTAAGAAAAAGAATAATTCCCATCAACATGGAATTATTCTTCACAAACCCTACCCAAGATTAATCACCCTTTATAAGATAGAATTATTCTTCTTCTGATGCTCGTGTTTTGCTAGATGCTTTAGCCAGGGATAACCTGTTTCAAGTTCCAAGTGGTAATTTATTATCTTTTAATTAATGTAATTATATTGCATATAATATAAGTATTATCTTTAATACTACAATAGCCAAAACTTTTCTTTAAAACTTTTTCTATTGTAGATAAGTATTATCTTGTGGATGCATGATAAGTTAATGGGCCGGGTTTTTTAGCACTTTACAAAGGAACTGGATATCACTTAAATGAATGGACTAGAAACAATTGTCCTGAAAATTACAAAGAGTTATTTAACTTGCGTAATTCAATTGCAGAGAATGTAATTGAAAAGTCATTAGGGTTGTAATAACCCAAACCTAAAATTCATACTTAATGAATAATTTATTTGGAGAAAAGACAATTTTGCCTTTGGAATATTTTATTAAGGAAAAGTTGACTTTTTGACCGGAAAGGAATTTGACCATTCTACAGACACCGTTGCGTAGAGCACGGTGAAATGAGTTTATAGACATGTAGTGGGCCCGAATCGGAGTTGTAACAAGAGAGTTATGGTCAAAAGAGTCTTAGTGGCACAATCGTAAATATTTCGAAGTTGGATTTTATAAAACCAGCTCACTCTCTCTCTCTCTCTCTCTCTCTCTCTCTCTCTCTCTCTCCTCCAGCGAGCTCCCTCTCTCTCTGCGATGGCTCACCTTCTCTCTGTGGACGGGGCCTGTACCAAAACGACCGGGACGACGTCCTCTTCAAACCCCAGCCACCTCCCCCCGCCAGCTGCTGCGGATTCGCCGGAATTTGGAGATGAAGCGGCCGATGTTGTCCGAACTTCAAAGCCGCCGATTTCCCTCCTCCGACCACCATTTCCGTCGACCCAGGTATGGATTTTGAACCTCTCGAGCTGTTCTAGCTGCCTGTCGGGTAGGAATTGATCGATTCTTAGTATAGCTATTGGATTTTTGAGCTTGAAGTTTCGGCCGATTTTTGGCCTCCGTGATCGGCCACTTCCGGTCAGTTTTGGGGTAGGTCAAAGAACAAAAGTGGTTCCAAATATGGTGTTTTACCTAGGGTAAGAATTTGGATACCGTTTGAGCCTCGAACGGATTTTCTATATTGTGCGATTTCCTGGTTCAATACTGCTGAGCCGTTGGATCGCGCTCAATTTCAGATATGTTGTTCTAGATAATTTCAGAATCATGTAGAATTCGACGGATTGTGAATCGGAGTCCCAGATACTCCGAAATCGCAAACCCTGGGGCTAGGGTTTAGAAATTTTACGATTACACGATCGTGGTCAATC
>NC_047655.1:13361341-13531341 GCF_902201215.1 Prunus dulcis | reverse complement strand
AGAGAAATTGTGAAAAAAGAGGGGTTTCTGCGGCAGCAAAAAAAATGAAAAATATTTTACCTTCTCGATCCGGTATGCTAAGAAAATGTAGGCCATATGATCATTTTTAACAGAAAATGAGACGGAGTTGACAGAAAGGACTCATAATGCAATGTGCAATTTAACTGGAGAATGCTTGTAACAATTTTTGGAGATCACAGACGAAAATGCAAAATGGGGCATATGTCTGCAGAATTTTTGTATGAGGTAATTATGTTAGTTTCTCTTTTGAAAAAACAAGCTTTTCACTATATCTTGCGCAAAATTTATTATTGTTCTTTTGAAGACACATGCTGATTGAAACTAATATGTATCTAAAAGTTAGAATAGAAAAGATAAAGAGTAAGCGTTCTGAGTTAGTACGTAGGTGAGTACAATGCTAATTCATGTACTCCACAATGTATTTTCATAATCCGACTCATTCAATTTTTAGGCCCTCATTCAAGTAATAGTAGCAGGGGTTTGAGATTGATTGTTGGCTAGATGTGTTTTCTGATGTGTGTTCTTAGATCTATGGCTAGTTGTTGACTAGGCATATATTTGGTGGGATTACTTTGTTGGTCTAGTTTGTGGTAAGCTAGATTACCATTTAATTTTACCCCTTCAACCTAAGTACCAATTTTAATTGGTATCAATGCTCCGACTATTTAACGCAAATAGAGAGATCCTAGGGGGATAGTTGGTGTTTAGGTGGTGTTACCATGGAAAGGGAAAGAGTTGCATGCTCTTGGTGGCGAGCAAGTCACAAAGTTACGACTAGTAGGAGTAGCGCTACCATAATGCAAGCAATAAGTGCTATTTGCACTTAAGGACATACCAAACTCCGTAAGTGCCACTGAGGGTAAACAACGGAAGAGACATTCGTGGAGTCAAGGAGCCGATGAGAATGGTTTAGACCAGATGATGAGACGCAACCACCAACAATGAGGAGAGAAAATGCATTGCAAAAACGTGTAAACACGGCACCCGAAAAAACAAAACCAAAGCCTTCACGGCCTAAAAGAGAAAACAAGTTAAGCTTAAATACATATAAAAACCGAAAGAAAGAAAAAAGAAAAGTAAACGGCTCTGCATCGTTTCAAAGTATGAATTGGGGCTTGAAATCATGCACCGTATTGTGGGCAATAGCTGAGCTGAGTATTGGCATTTTTGAGCACAACACAGCCCATGCATAATTACTTTCTTAATCTAACAATGGCTTCTTTAAAAAATGTAACCGTTCACCCTTTTTTTTCTTTTCTTTTTTTATAATAATTTTCTCTCTATTTCAGTGAAGGTAAATAACAAAATAATTAAGTTTGAAGGGCGGATTACAACTTGCAGGGAGTGACTAAATTTTTATGACAAAAATTGAACATATTCAAGTAGCACAATCTAGCGAATTACACTGTTATATATCTGAACACAAAGGACAGTCCCAATTAGGAATTTTTAAAAAAAGTATATATATAGCATAAATGAACTTAGCCAAGTTAGTTAGACCGGATGTGCTCCCCACTCTGCATTCGAGTTCGAATCCCCCACTCCGTAATTTAAATTAGATTAAAGTAGAATATCACTTATATAAAACTAGCATCTCCGTAGGAGCGGGCCTTTTTATAAAAAAAATTTTAATTTTTTTTAGAATTAAAAAAATAATGAATAGTTGTGTTCCATAAAAATAGAATCCATTATCTGATTTTTCTTTTAATTTTAATTTTTTTAATATGAAAAAGCGCGAATTTACGATATTATCCTCATTTGATTAATAATTTCAATTCTTAATGTTTGCATTAACTAAGGGCATTTTCTAGTATTTTGAATGTTTCACCATTCTTTGCTTTTTGTTTTATATATATAGATGCTTTATATATATATATATATATATATATATATATACAGTCCCGATCTCTTGGACCACAGGAGTCCAAGAGATTGTGGTCACCCACCGTTGGATATTAATCCAATGGTTCAAAATGATATATATAAATGCAATATGACATAAATGATTATTACCCGATTCAAGTCAACCGTTGAATTTACATCCAACGGTGAGTGACCATAAATCTCTTGGACTACAGGGGTCCAAGAGATCAGGACTGTATATATATATATATCAAAACACTACATTTTAATATAATGAGGGTAAAATAGTAAAAACTAATTTACTAATTACAAAATAAAAAAATAATTTGCTGAATTACCACTACTAGAAAAAGTCTCAACAGGGACTCTTTTATTAGAGACTGAAAACAGTCTCTATAGAATGCTATTAGGGACTATTAATAGAAACAACAGTCCTGATCTCTTGGACTACAGGGGTCCAAGAGATTTATGGTCACTCACCGTTGGATGTAAATTTAACGGTTCACTCACTTTTGCACTCCTTTTAAAAAACTTTTTTGAACCATTAGATTAATATCCAACGGTGGGTGACCACAATCTCTTGGACTCCTGTGGTCCAAGAGATCGGGACTGTAGAAACAATCTCTATAAAATAATATTAGGGACTGATTATTTAATAATTTTCAATGACCAATAAATTTAAAGAGTCTGAAATCCGTGCCTTCAGTATTAAAATAATTATATATAATACTTTCATGTTAGATATATATTAGAAAATAAGGTACGGACAAATTAATCAGTGCCTAAGTATGGATCAACACAAAAACTTAATTAAAATTTTAAAAATATATAAATAAAAGACTATTTTTTTTTTTTTTGAGAAGGAGAATTCATTCATAAAACCACAGACATACAAAGAGTGACATAATACAGTGACCTCTTTAAAACCTTCCTAGGACAACCTCATGGAACAAATCCTAGAGGAGGAAAGAGTACTACACATGTCATGGATTAATAGGAGAGTCCAATTCAGGTCACTTTGGATCATTACAATAAAAGAACAAGTAAAAAACAAAACCTAACACAAAGACCTCTGATGAGAATCGCAACTAGAGACCAACACAGTAGACTCACATGAGAGAACCGTACAAACCCCAACTAGTAAACCCACATAAGAGGACCACAGAACATTCCAATTGTCAAAATAAGCCTTCTATGCATAAAATCATAGTCCTTTGACACCCATACAAACTATAAGTCCTACTATAGCAGAAACCAGGAGAGAACAAGGAGGACGAACACAGAAAGAACAATAAAAAGACCCATGAGAAGCACTCAACTTCAACTCAGAACCTGACAAAGAAAACCCCATATGACCAAGCATAGTTCATCGGTTGGCGCAGAGTAAAGAAGAGCACCACATCCCAACAACTACCACCAGAGTCACTACTGCCACTGCCGATAAAACAGAGACAAAACATCAGCCACCAGGTATGACAACTCTCCCAAGCAAAAGGCAGAAAAATGATAAAACATTCAAAATACTAGAAAATGCCATTAGTTAATGCAAACATTAAGAATTGAAATTATTAATTAAATAAAGATAATAAGGTAAATTCATACTTTTTCATATTAAAAAAAAATTTTAAAAAAAAAGAAAAATCAGATAATGAATCCTATTTTTATAGAACACAACTACCCATTCTCTTTAATTCTAAAATAAATTTAATTTTTTTTAAAAAAAAAAAAAAAAAGCCTCTCACAGGAGCGGAAGTGCGTGTTGAGAGGCTAGTATATATAAAGCAAAAAATAGAGAATGATAAAACATTTAAAATATCAGAAAATGCCATTGGTTAATGCAAATATTGAGAATTGAAATTATTAATTAAATTAGGATAACATGGTAAATTCACACTTTTTCAGATTAAAAAAATTAAATTAAAAGAAAATTCAGATAATAGATCTTATTTTTATGGAACACAACTGCCCATTATATTTTTTAATTAAACAAACATCTCGCAGGCGCACAAGCGCGTGTGCAGAGACAAGTACCAACTGATTGAAATTATACGTATACCAAAAGAGTAATGCTACTCTTACCACTAGGGGTGGGCGTGGTCCGATTCTCACCTCAAACCGGAATCGAAACCGATACTATTAACCGGTCTAGTTCAGTTCGATTTAGGCAAAAAAATTTTAAAAATTGGCCGGTTCGGTTCTGACTGGTTCAGTTTTGAATTAGACTATTAATTTATTATTATTGTTATTTTTTTGGCTTAAAAAATAACAAATAATCCAATTCATAGATTTAGAAATTTTTTGAAGTTGAACTTGGAAAAATAGTGATTATAAAATTTAAAATATGGCATTAGATTTTAAAATTTTGTAAAAATAAAAAAATATATACATGACCGGTGCGGTGCGGTGCTTTGTAAAATCGAAACCAAACCGGTTGGAACCGATTCGGTCCGGTTTGTTGACTTTTTTGGTGAACTGTTTTTTTTCCCCTTTTTTTTCACTGGTTCGGTTCGGTGTTCCGGTTTTTCGATCCCAATGTCCACCCCTACTTACCACATTTGTATACCATATTTTCATACCACCTTATGTGGCAGATGAAATGAACAGCCACATCAATTAAAATTATTTAATATTTTATTTTATTTTATGATTTATTTACACTTTAAAAAAAATTGTAATTAAACTTTCTTTATTAAAATAAACCTTATTGATTTAATTGATGTGGCATATGATATGAACATACCATATCATGTGGTATAAAAATATAAGATAAAAATGTAATAATTATAACATTATTCCTACCAAAATGGCTTTCCTCCTTTTTGTTTTCCCACTATCTCTCTCTGTCAAATTATTATTTTCTTAACCACTCTCGTTTTACTTCCCAAGATTTCTATTGTTTCCTCCATTCTCTCTCTCTCTCTCTCTCTCTCTCTCTCTCTCTCTCTCTCTCTCTCTCACTCATATTTTCTTCCTCTTTTCTTAACAACTTTCTTGAAACTTCTCTCTATTTCTGCTTCAAATCTATATGCACCCCTTTTATCTATTATTTTTTGCTTCTTATTCTCGTCTTTTTTCTTGGTATTGTGTCGGGATTCTTTGTAATAACCCAAATTTTAATTAATATTTAATTAGTAATTTATTAAGAGGAAAAGACAATTTTGCCATTGGAATAATTTATTAAGGAAAAGTTGACTTTTTGACCAAGAAGGAATTTGACAATTCCACACACACCATTGCGTAGAGCACGACGAAACGAATTCGTAGACACGAAGTGAACTCGAATCGGAGCTTTAACGATAAAACTACGGTTAAAATACTACGAGGGGCAAAACGGTAATTTGAAAAACCAAATTTTACGAAAACTCACTTCTCTCTCTTCTCTCTCTCTCTCTCTCTCTCTCCATCGCGATAATTCCCTCCCCCTTACACAGCCGATCGGTCCTCTCCTCGCCGCCACCACGTCCGGCCACCATCTTCGTCGGTATCGGTCCCAAAAGAACCAGCTCATCATCCTCTACAAGTCCCAGCCCTCGGCCGCTCCACTTCGCCGCCAGTGTCGTCGGAATTTGCAGAAAATCCGGTGGTTTTTCCCGAAAATTCAAACCGCTCGTTCTCCCTCATTTCTCCTCCAAATTTGACGTGTAAGGTATGGATTTCTACCTATTTTCCATGCTCTAGCTGATGGTTGAGTAGGATTGCATCGATTTTGAACGTAGGGAATTGATTTTTGAATTGGAAATTCGGCCAGTTTTGGGATCTCGATTTCGACCACTTCCGGTCAGTTTTTGGGGTAGGTCCAAGGACAAAAATAGTTCCAAATAGGGTGTTATACCTAGGATAGGAGTTTGGAGCCGTGGTTTTGAGATTTTCCTGCGATACGTAATCGCTTTGGACACCCAGCGCTACCGGTGCGTGCGGCTGCTCGTGGGCGAGGGTAGTGAAGTGTCACTATGTCTCGATGAGATCCTTAAGTTGTCACGAGCGCGTAGGAATTCGCGGATCTCAATTTGGATACCGTTTGAGCCTCGAACGGATTTTCCATATTGTGCAATTTTCGGGTTCAATATGGTTGAGCTGTTGGATCGTAATCTTTTTCAGATATGTTAATTTAGACCATTCCATGATCATTTAGGATTCGACGGATTGTGAAACGGAGTTCCGGATACTCCGAAATCGCAAACCCTAGGGCTAGGGTTTAGAAATCGTGCGATTGTACAATCGTGATCAATCCGACCGTCCGATCGAGACCAAACCCTCGGGACATGTGTCCTAGATATATTGGAACTTTTAGAGGCTTTCAGATCATATTGTGAAGTCATGGACCCGCGAGACCCTGGGTTGACTTTTTGGGACTTTAGCGCTTTTTGAGTCCCAAGATACTGCTAAACTATTCCAAGTGGAAGGAAAACTTTTATGGGCAGAGGAATAACTTTAATATGACGCACGTACTTCTAGGAGCCGGGGGTCAGGATTTTTAAATTAATACCATATTGTATTAATAGAATATTATGGTCATTGAATCAGGCACCCGGGCACCAATTGACCCGTAGGAGGGACCTTCAAGAGGTCCAACGAGAACGGACTACCAGTGAGTGGACTCTTTGTTTTTATAAATGAATTTAAGCAGTTCAGTTTCAGTTACAGTATTTGATCTTGAATAAATTTTATTCAAAGATTAGTGTTGTAACCTGTTTTATGTTTTTGAATATTTTAGTTTGCATGCTGCCGAGTGGAATACCCTTTAACGGATATGAGAAAAAAAATTCTAGTTAATTATCAGATAAATGGCATCAGAATTTGAAAGGTTACAGAAACTTTATATTTTCCTAAACCACCTTGTACCCAGATATTAAATAAGTTGCTTTCAGATTAAATGTTGCTTTCGGATTGTATTGGTTGCCTTCAGTTTAGTCAGCATGCTTGACAGTTCCCCACGAGTTCTTTGGTACTCGAACTCATGTGGAGCGAGTAATGCGGATCAGGTGGACTACGGTCCCCTGAATCCTGCGAGTTGCGGCTCAGATTGACCTTGTGTCACTGAGACCTGCGAGTACGTATCACCCATGGTGATGCAAGGAATTGACGGATATTAGGAATTGACGGAAATAAGGGGTACATCTAGATGGTAGTTTTAAACTGTTTTCAATGCCTTAAAAACTTAATGTTGACCATGAGTATGCTTGGCTTATATACATGTATAATTATATGGGTGCATTGATTTTAGTAATAAAGAGAATAATTTAGTTTGCATAACTATTTTTACAGTGGGGTTAGTATGTTCATATGCTATTTTCTAAACTTTGTTTGTGGGTCCACTCACCCTTTTTAATGTTTTGCCTCCCCAGGCAGTAGGCGTGCACAGGGATCCATCACCGGGCCGTTTTCCACCTTCCACGCTTTCCTTTTTGATGTAGGACTTTTGTTTTGTAAAAGGATTGACTCTGTAAATTCTTAATAGTCGCTCTGATAATTTGCCCTAGAATTAGAATGTAACTGTTGGAATGTATATATACGTATGCTGGCAGTTGGTTGTGTATATATGCTTGTTTTGCCGGTGTAAATGTTTTGGTATTGATCCAGTTACAAGGGAGACTCTGCCGATTTTTCGGTAGAAGTCAACCTGGTTATTTTATCGTACCTTATATAGAAGGGCAATTAGGTCATTCGTGCCCGACATCCGCCAGGTGTCGGACACGCACATGGTCTGGTTCGGATTCCAAAGCGGAATTTGGATCGGGTCTTGTCATTCTTGGTTTAGTTTTAAATTTAATTCTTGGTACTGTGTTTGTAAATCTAACCCATTGTCTGGTTTGGGCTAGATCTATGTTATGTGTCTTACAAATCTTTCATTTGAATGTTTTTTCCTTAGTGACTCATGTTTTTTGTTTGACTGGTTGTAGAAATAAAACGTATGGCACAAGTTGTTGATGGCAGATTGAATCTGTTTGAAAGGTAATTTAATGAAATTTCTCTTGTTCATCAATGAATTCACTATCGCTGTCAAAATCATAAATTTCTTTGGTTTTTTTAGTGGATATTTGTGTTTTTGAATTTTGAGGATTTATTTGTGTTTGATGTTTATTGCAGATGCGGTTAATAGGCTATGCGGCAGGAGAAATTATAGAATGGTACAGTATCACTACGTCAGCTGGTGATACTCCCATTCAAAATATGCCATGTGTCTTAATTTTTTAACAACTCAAACTTTATTTTACAGCTGGAATTCAACCTAATTTTTACCCTTTAAAATAAAATTAAGAAAATAAGAAAATCGAAAAGAAAAAAAATAGCAGAGCCACCACCCACCCCAATACGCCTACCCTGCGCCGCCTGCTCTGGCAGTCGTCCCCTCCTTATCTTTTATCTCTCTCCCTCCATATCTCTCTCTCTGTTGCCCTCTTTAACTTTCTCAACCTTTCAGTGACTATCCTCTGGATCCATACATGTTTTCTCGTTGATGAAGGTCTCCCTAGCAGATGTGATTCGTGAAGAAGATTGGGATGGACTTGGGTGCATCACAAAGAGGCTACATATCAACCCTAACACAATCCCCAAAACCCCCCAACGCCCTTAGTCTCAGAACGATACACCCCAACTTGAGTCTTGAGGGGCCGTCAATCATGCTTTATCATGTCACCATCCAAATGCTTATTAGATCCAATACAATACCTAATCTTCTTTGTGATACATTGACAACGATGATGAAGTTTCCTAGTTGCAACAATTTATTGGGCTATGGGGATTTGGATTACTCACAAGCAGAGGAAGAGGAAGATCTAGGTGGCGTGGGGGTAGGAGTTGGGTTGCTGAGATATTCTCTTTTCTTTTTTTTCTTATAAGTGTTTTTTTTAATTTTCTAATTTTATTTCAGTGGTTTTATAAGTTCAGCTGTAAAATAAAGTTTGAGTTGTTAAAAAATTAAGACATATGGCATATTTTAAGTGGGAGTATCACTAGATGACATGGTGGTACGGTATCATTCTATAATTTCTCCAGGGGCAGAGGTGAATTTCTACTCATTTTTCAACACTTTTGTGTTGTTGAATTTGATCAACTCTCTCCTCCAGTTCAACATGCAAAGACTCTTCCAGTGTCTCCATAATCCATGGTCAGAAAAAATTCTTATCTCAGCTTGACGGAGCACACAAGGTTTACAAGAGCGACGGTTTAACAAAAACCGATGAATGGTTTAACGAAAACCGATGTTTAAGCATGTTGAAACAACAAAAGGGCTATGGGACAATCAGATATTTAAAAAAAAAAATCAGGTTTATGATTTTTCGGGACTGATAAGCATTCTAAACCCCAAAGAAACACTAAACTTTATTAAAGAAGATCTGACGGGCATGAGAGACTCCAAGCATGCCATCAACCAGCACATCACATGGGTATTATCAAAGAAGCAAATGCCCAGATCCAAATTGTAGCTCCATCTTGCAAGACAGTCAGCAAGATAGTCCTTCTCTCTGTATATATATGATGAAAACGATATGCAGCAGTTCGCTGGATAAGTTGGACGCCAAGAGCTGAGTCCATTTCAATGGTGATTTTACTGACACCTTTATCCAAAGCCATTTCAAGTCCAAAGGCTAGACCCCAAAGCTCAGCTTCAAGAATTTGGCCAATTCCCAAGTTCACAGAAAATCCCTTAATCCAATTCCCAGAGCAGTCGCGAAGAACACCACCCCCAGCACCAATATTCCCAGAAGCAGTTTTACAAGATCCATCCACATTCAGTTTAAACACTCCAGTATCAGGAAAGTCCCACGTCAAAGAAATCTGCAATTTCTCTCCAGCAATATTATCACCACACGAAGCATTCTGTACCTTTCAATTCTATTGGGCACGGATGTATTTAGAATGCATGTACGCGTATTGGTTGAATAAAATGTGGGACCCGTTGGGAAAATAAGTCACTGAGATTTGAATTCCGTGTCATATTAGCAACAGAGGACCCATGTAAAAGACATTGTTATAAGGCAGTGCCAACTACTACATTAGCCACTGCCTTCAGTTCCCAAATAATGCAAAAGGGACTGATGGCCCTCAGCGTCTTTTGGCCTTTTTTTTAGTAGTAGTATACAAAATTAAAATTAAAAAAAACTAATAATAATTTTTTTACTTCTTTGTATACGTCTATATATTTAATTGATTAAAAAAAAGTAAGAATTTACATATAATAATAATAAATAAATAAATAATTTGTAAAAAGTCATTTTTAAAATGAAACATAAATACAAATATTATGAAGTTAAAAAAAATTCAATTGGCACACACGAAAAGTAACGGTAGCTGAGAAAAAATAAATTTATTGGATATTATATAAGCATACGTTGAACAGGTAGAACTCAATTTCAATGGGGTCTAGCCTAGTGGTCCTTCCTAAGAGCATCCACAGTGAGAAAGTGTATAATGGGATGTATGTTAAATATACACATTTTGTGATCAGAATCACCCGTAATGGGGCAATGTAAACAAGTGTATATTTGCATCACCACCATAAGATGCAAATTTAGATGTACATGTACATCATTTTTTACATCTCTTGCAGGTGGGACCCAACTGAAAAAATGTGAGATAAAGTGGAGAAAAGTTAGCAAAAAATAAAAATATCATATCTTCTCCGAATTTAAATATTTTTAGGCCTATTTATTTGAAAAAATAAAAATAACCTAATACACAAAAAATTAATTTTATAAATTTAACATAAAAATGAATTAATACAAAAAAAATAATTATACATTTTTAGACCCCTGAAAATACAACATCCCACTATGAATGCTCTAAGTTTGAAAAAAAAAGAAAATTCGACTTGCTTATGATCTTGGGACCAAAGGCGGCTCAGAAGACTGAGGAGTGTGTGTTCTGGGGCATGGCCGGCTACAATAATTTGCAGTTGATGCGTCCCTTTCAGCCAACAGTCAATCAAGATGGTGGCAGGGCCATGGCACACTTGGTTGTCCTTATGGGCCTTTTCCCTTATCAGTTGTACTGCATGCGGCCCCACGTTTTCCATATCTGCATAATTGATGCACTCAAAATAAGAGACATCAAGCATCTACAACACCACAAACCACCCAATCGGAAAAAAAAAAAAAAAACATTTTGGTGAGTGTCACACTATGCTATCATATATCTTGGATAAATTACTTTTTTTTTTTTTTTTTTGGCGCTAAAAGACATTATCTCCCCCTAGCCTCTGTTTTGGGGGGGGGGTTGTTTCCAGCAACAAACTGAAGCCCGGGAGCAAGGTGGGACCCAGCAACCTGAGTTGGCTCGAGCTCCAGCCTGAGTTTTGGTGCTGATGTCAGTGAGCTATAGTGCCCGCTACAGTCCACGTGCCGCACTCTAGGCTCTCCGATCAGATTTTTTTCTCCAATTCAACGGCTGCCAATTTTTATGCAATAAAAAAATGAAAAAAAAAAACCAAAAAATTAATGAATTTTTTTTTTCTATAAATACCAAAATTTTATCCGATTGAGATATGAATTTTATAATAAATATTGACACGTACGAACCCAAAAATCTTATCCGAAAATATTATTTGCAATGGGCAATCACTATTCATGTGAATAGTGGCTATCCTAGCTCCCCCTTTGCCATGGCAAAGGGCAAATGGGTGGAGTTGCTCTTATGTTGAAGTCTTTGTAGTTTTGATTCAAGCAGTCAAACTATGGCCAGTGAAGAACCTTCTCCAAACAAAGATAAAGTAAAATAGAAATCTTCAAGTTTCAAGGAGGGTGAGGAACAAAGTATGGAAGGTGTGGGAAATAAATTTCATGATATTTGAGAAAGACCTTTTGTATTGGAAAACTAAGAGGAGAGTGCCAACTGAGTCTTTTTGCACACCGATGTGGTGTGAGCTAAAGGATCTCTAATTCATGTCAGTCTTCGAGTAAGAGAATGCAAGACCAAAGTTAGAAGGAAAAGGCTAAGTCACTCATTCCTTCTCTTGATGTCACTGATTGTGGGTTTCCAACCAAAGGAATGCAACAAAGCTACATATAGGCTGGATTGTCTGCCTTAGATCTAGATATTCTAATGCATAGGGTTTAAAAGTGGCCAGCATGACTTTATCCTTTGGTGAATGATGATAATATGCATGACCGATAATCTTAAAAAAATTACTTTTCTTGATAAAAAGAAAATTATGTTAAAATGATTTCCACTGAAAAAGATTGTTACAAGGTTATACTCTGTTGCTGACTGTTATAAGAGAGAATCATTTTTCTAACTAATGCCATGTGTCAGAGTGTTATTGATAAAATCCAATGACAGGGATTTATCTTCAAGTTGAATTCGGCAATTAATGCCAACATGAAGCTTGGATATGAGATGAAGAAACCTTATCTGCAGAAAGTGCCTTGGTAAGAACATCAGGCCACTGAGCCTGACGAGGAAGAAATTGAAGAGTGAGCGCATTACTGACAACAATTGAGCTCATGATTTTATGAGCTTTAATTTCATCCCCCTCGATAAATTCTAGGGGTGGGCATTAGAACCGCAAAACCGAACAAAATCAAACTGAAAAAATCCGAAAAAAATTGTGTTGACTAAAAAAGTCAAAAACTGAGTCAAATCCAAACCGGACCAATTCAGACCGGTTTCGATTTCGATTTTCTACTACAAAGAACCGGTCCAATCCGAACCGGTCCAATATAATTAATTAATATATATTTTTATATTATATATATTTATATTTTATATTATATATATATAGTTAACATGTGGCTGTTTTGTATTGGCTGTCTAAACTACTACCGTACGCACACACACACAGGATCATCGCAACTAAAACACGATTTGGGGGTTTCTTTCTTCCTTCTTCGATTTTATTTCCTCTCTCTCTATCTGATCTGAGAGCTGCCGAACCCGAACCTCTCTTTTCCTCTGCAGCTTCCAGCATTCTTGCAGTCATCCTCGTTCTTCTTCAGCCGTCGCGCCGTCATACACAAGCAGGTTCGATTATGGCTTTCTTTTTTCTTTGTTTTTTCTTTTTGTTTCTTTTCCCCCTTCGATTCTCTGTCTGACCATCTCTATGTCCTCCATCAGCAGTTCGTGCAAATCATCATCCATATTTCTAGAGCAGGTTGCAGCTTCCAGCAGACACACTCTTTTTTTTCTCCCATTGACGCAGCCGCGCACTCCTTCTCGTCAGTTTTCCATTGAAGACTCTCTCTGTGCCAAAGGTGAATTTCTCACTCTTCTGTAAATGGTTAATCTTCAATATTGTTATTTCCTATCTGTTTGCATTTGTATTTTTATCAAACTTTCATGACTGTAGTCTGTATATTTCTGCTCATTATTTGTTTAGGGAATTAGATATGGTGTTTCGGTTTGATTTACTAGTGTGCATTCAAATTGATTAATTGGTTGTGCATTCAAATTGATTAATTGGTTGTGCATTCAAATTGATTAATTGATTAATTGACAGTGCATAACAGATTTTCTGTTCAGTTTTTCAGTTTTTCAGTTTTGCAGATTTTGAGATTTTCAGTTTTTCATTTTGCTTTATTACTGCTGTCATAGGCAACTATTTTGAGAAATTGGCTTGCGTTGGGTTCTTTGTTTTTTTGTGCTAAATCCAATGATGCAAAGAATGTCAAAATTGGGCTAGTGGTTTGAAAGTTAAAGGCTAAAAACTGAACAGAGGTCAAATTTGTCAAAACTGCAATTTGAAACCCTATATTTTCTTGCTTGGCTTAAGTCTAGTTAATTGGTTTCTGTTTTTCAGTTGCTTTCTAGTTAAGTGTTGTTAGCTTGTAGTTGACTTTTGTTTGGTGTTTCGGTTTGATTTACTAGTGTGCATTCAAATTTATTAATTGGTTGTGCATTCAAATTGATTAATTGATTAATTGACAGTGCATAACAGATTTGCTATTCAGTTTTTCAGTTTTTCAGTTTTGCAGATTTTCAATTTTGCAGATTTTCAGTTTTGCAGATTTTGAGATTTTCAGTTTTTCGTTTTGCTTTATTACTGCTGTCATAGGCAACTATTTTGAGAAATTGGCTTGCGTATGGTTCTTTGTTTTTTCGTGCTGAATCCAATGATGCAAAGAATGTTAAAATTGGGCTAGTGGTTTGAAAGTTAAAGGCTAAAAACTGAACAGAGGTCAGATTTGTCAAAACTGCAATTTGAAACCCTATATTTTCTTGCTTGGCTTAAGTCTAGTTAATTGATTTCTGTTTTTCAGTTGCTTTCTAGTTAAGTGTTGTTAGCTTGTAGTTGACTTTTGTTTGGTGTTTCGGTTTGATTTACTAGTGTGCATTCAAATTTATTAATTGGTTGTGCATTCAAAAGGATTAATTGATTAATTGACAGTGCATAACAGATTTGCTGTTCCGTTTTTCAGTTTTTCAGTTAATTGGTTTCTGTTTTTCAGTTAATTGATTTCTGTTTTTCAGTTGCTTTCTAGTTAAGTGTTGATATTATCATTTAGTTGGATTGTATATATGAGGTGTTGTTTATGTTGTTAAGTTGTGTTTTTGTTAATATATATTATGTTAAGTTTTTTCTTTGTTTTTTGTTTTTGTTTCTTAAAGAAATCATGAATGAGTTGAACCCATTTGGAGAGGTACATGACCCTACTAATAGTGAAGTTGGTTCGTCATCCACATCCGTATCCACATCCGCATCCGCATCCGCATCTATATCAACACCTTTACCCAATTTACCCATCCCTCAAACACCAACTCAAAATACACCTCATGCTCAAACACCACCTCAACCTAGTGGTATTCCACCATTACCTCATTCCGGCCCAAGAAAAGAAAAATCGGAAGTATGGGATCACTTTGAGAAATATGAAGAAGTGGTTGAGAGTGTGAAGGAGGATGGGAGCAAATATGCAACCACTAAGAAGAGAGCTAGGTGCAAGTATTGCACTATGAGTTATGCAGCAGACTCTACTAGAAATGGGACCTCAAATTTGAGGAAACATATTGAAAACCTATGTAAGAAATATCCGGGGAGGGTTCCTAAAGATAACGGCAAAAGCTCTTGTCTTTTGACCAAGACCATGGGGTTCTTATGTCAACAATGCATGGGAAAGAAGAGTGGTTAAAGGCATGTGTAGAGATGGTAGTAATGGATGAGATGCCGTTTAGTGTGGTTGAAGGAAAAGGGTTTAGGCGGTTTTGTAATTCTTTGAACCCCAATTTTCAAGTGCCATCTCGTAGGACACTTGTGAGGCATTTCATGGCAATGTATGATGCCATGAAACAAAAATTGAAAGAAGAATTAGCACCACATAGAGTATGCCTCACAACGGACACTTGGACAAGTGTTCAAAACATCAATTACATGGTCATCACGGCACACTTCATAGATGGTGATTGGAACTTGCACAAAAGAATCTTGAACTTTTGTGTCATTTCCAATCACAAGGGGAACTCAATTGGTAAACTCCTTGAGTCATGTTTACTTGATTGGGATATGAAGAAGATATTAACCATCACGGCCGATAATGCTTCTTCAAACACAAAGGCTATAGATTATTTGAAGTCAAAAATGGGCCATTGGGGAAACGGTAGTCTTCTACTAGAGGGAAAGTATATGCACATTAGGTGTTGTGCTCATATTGTGAATTTAATAGTTCGTGATGGGTTGAAGAAGTTGGAAAAAAGCATATTGTGTATAAGAAATGCGGTGAAGTATGTAAGATCTTCTCCCAAAAGGTTAGAAGACTTTAAGAGTTGCGTTAAGAAAGAGCAAATTGAATGCAAAGGGCTTGTGGTGTTGGATGTGCCAACAAGGTGGAATTCCACATATATGATGTTGGAAGCCTCCTTAAAGTTTGAAAAGGCCTTTTGGAGAATGGGAGAAGATGATGAAGGTCCATATATTTCTTGGTTTGGTGAAGATGAACCGGATGTCGAAGATGGGGTGGTTATGTCTCATTACCCTAGAAAGAGGGAAGGGCCACCAACTAATGAGGATTGGAACAATGCTCGTACCTTTGTGAATTTTTTAAAGGTATTTTATGATGCTACATTGAAGATGAGTGTCACTTTGCATCCCGCTTCCCACACCACATTTCATGACTTGATTGCAATGGAAGAAGAAATTGAGGATTTGTTGATGGAAGAGGAGGAAATATTAAGTGAAACCCAAACCTTCAAGGTTTTGAAGGACATGGCACTTAACATGAAGATGAAGTTTAAAAAGTATTGGGGTGACCTTGATAAATTGAACCAAATTTTGATGGTTGCTCTTGTTCTTGACCCTTGATACAAATTGGAAAACTTGGAGTTTATCTTGAAAAGTCGGTTTGAGAATCCGGAAGATGCGGTTAAGAAGAAGAATGAGATCAAAGAGATTTTAAAGAAGCTTTATGAAGAGTACGCCATGCCACCACCACCACCACCACCATCTACTCAAAGTAGTAGTTATTCTAGTGATACTACTACAATGAATACAAGTAGTAGCCTAAACCGGGGGGGAAAGAAACGAAGGCAAATGACTGAAAATTGGAGAAAAGAGACTCGAGCAAATGATGTTGTGGTATTGGAGCATGAGATTGATAGGTACATCACCGACCCTATTGAAGATGTGGTTGACGAATTTGATGTTTTGAAGTGGTGGAAATTGAATGGGGTTAAGTATCCGGGGTTGGCACTTATTGCAAAGGATGTGCTTGCCATCCCGGTATCAACGGTGGCTTCGGAATCATGCTTGAGCACGGGTGGTCGGGTAATTAATTCATTTCGTGCTTCTTTGACTCCTAAGATTGTGGAGGCCTTAATTTGCTCTCAAAATTGGTTAAGGTCGGATGACATATCCTCTTTACAATATGAGCCAACAATTCAAGAGATGGAGTTCTATGAATCGATTGAATTAGGTATGTCTTTGTAATTTTATATGTGCTTTATTAATGTATTATATAATATGTATGTTGGACTAATGTTTTAATGGGTTTATGTTTTTTTTATGTAGATATTATGAGTTCATCCACACCTAGCACCATAGCTCCAACTACTTTTCAATGTTAGGAGGAATTTAATTTGGGTTGTAATGTATATTTGGTTGAATTTGGGTTGTATTTGGCTAGTAATTTATTTTGGAACTTATTTTGTTGAAGTTTGATTTAATTTGGGTTGTAATTTATATGTTGAAGAATTTGGATTGTATTTTTGTTGAAGTTGGATTCATTTTGATGATGTTGAAGTTGGATTGAATTTGGATTGAATTTTTGTTGAAGTTGGATTCATTTGAATTTGGATTGTATTTTTGTTGAAGTTGGATTCATTTTGATGTGTTGAAGTTGGATTGAATTTTTGTTGAAGTTGGATTCATTTGAATTTGGATTGTATTTTTGTTGAAGTTGGATTCATTTTGATGTGTTGAAAGCTTGATGGAACCTCAAATTTGGGGTATGTTAGTATATAAATACATTTTGGGCAGATTTGTTAAATTTTAAATTTAAAAAAAAAAAAAAAAACGGGAACCGCAGGAACCGAACCGGAACCGGACAGGTCCGGTTTGGTTCGGATTTCTGTATGGATGTTGAGCAGAACCGGTCCAAACCGAACCGATCTGCACTATCGGATCAGGTTCCATTTTTTTCCCGAAACCGGTCCAAACCGAACCGTGCCCAGCCCTAGAACAACCCAGTAATGCTGTCAATCTCTATCCCCATCCATTTTCCCTACCGACACCCAAAAGTCCCAACTCTCCAAGCCACACTTACCTCCCCAACTCCAATCCACCCACGTCTAATATATATAATAAAAGCCCATGCAGCCTCACCACTCCACAATGGTCCTTCCCACTTCTCCACCCGCTGAGTAACTCCTCCCTTACTAGACTACTGCCTTCTTTTAAATTTTTTTTTTTAAAAAAATTTCTAATGATATATTTTAGTTTAATTGAACTTTTAATGTATTTTAAAATTAATTCAATTTTTTTATTAACTTCAAAAAGCTTTATAGGTTTTCAAAATAAAATGAAAAAAGATTATCATGTTCATTTAGCAGCAATTTTAACGGAACGGACCAAATTGATAAATGGTATTAAACATAGGGATCAAATTGGCCAAATTGAAAACATATGGACTAAATTGGCCAACGTGATAACACACAGGGACAATTTTGATATTAAAGCCAAATAAATAATATAAAAGTGAAGTAAAAAGAACTTAATGTATGGCAAGGGTAGTATAGGAAAGAGAAAGAACAAAAAAGAAAAAGATTGATTAAAAAATATTAAAAAGTAAAATGGAGTGTAAGTGAAGAAAAGGAGAGTGAAAAAATCAGCTTCCTAAATATAATATTACATGAGTTATTATTTTTTTAATAAAAATAAAAATAATTAAAGGGTAAAAAAATTCAATTTAAATGGACCAAGCACAACTCGAATTCAATGTTGACTTGGGCTTTAGACCGGGTCAAGAATGATTTTGATAAATGGGTTAGCACGACACGACCCAATTAATTAATTGGGTCAAGCCAAGCGCCTAAATAACTTAGTGGCTGGAATTTAAGTGGACTGGGCCAACACAGCATGACCCGTTTGACATCTCTACTTTGAAGTATTGAAAAGTAAATCAATGGGGAAAAAAGAAGTGTTGGGAAGTAAATCTCGTCTAAAATTACTTATAAGGAATATAAAAAAATTAACTATAATGAAGAGTAAATTTGTATGATGCCATGAGAGCTTTAAAGAAAAAAAAAATACAAATAATAGTCTAAACAAATCTAAATTAATTTAATTTATAAAAAGAGAAATTGGAACTTAAGTGTAAGGAGAGTAACACACTACCTCACCAAGTCACATAACACACTTCCGTATTCTCTTTTTTATCTTTGGCATTTCTCGCTTTCAAGGCCTAAGAACTTTACTTTTTGAAGTGGGCAGTTGGGATTACAAAACAGGCGCAAACAACACATAGGTACTGCATTTATAAAACTTATCACTCTGTATTTTGTGATAATTTTTTTTATTATTTTATGATGAAATTGTGTGATAAAATTTTGATTGAAGGGAAAAATATAACGATTTATACTAGTAAATATTTTTTTTCATGCCATATGCTACACGATTTATAATAGTAGGGAAACTTTGAAAAATGCCAAAGGAGAGAAATTTTTTAAAAGAAGCCAAAATGGATAAAATTACCCTTATTTATTTTTGTAATTTTTAAGAAAAAGTGAGTTTTTTTATGGCTAAAACCTAAAATTACTCATTATGAACATGTCATTACTTCTGGAAGGTTAAAAGATAGGATACTATGATTCCTACGCACTAAACATGGAGCTAATTTGATTGCTACACACTAAACAAAAGGATATCGGGGTTTGACATGGGCCCCACATTTCAAAGCAGCGTCTACAAATCGGATTGGTGGATTTCTGGGTATTAAAAGAATGCGAAATAATAGTACTACCATTAGAAGTGCACCAATTTGGCCACGAGAACAAACACCAACTTGAACACCAACACAAGCAAAATAGCATTCAAGTTAAAAAGGGGGAGATTATCACAAGACAACAGATTTACTGTGAGCAAGCGAGTCAAATTAATTCACTATAACTAGAACTTTCGCTTGTACTACATCAATGCAAATAAGGTCTTCGACATATTACCAAGAGCACAACGATACAGTTACAAGTGCCGATGCCATTTACTGTTATAAAATTTACATATATGCTTTTGCTTATATGGGGGATTGAGTTTGTAACCAATCCCATTAAAATGCGACGATATACTTTTAGGACGTACATATCTAATTCAAAGCAGAGTCAAGATTCCATCTTCGTTCTTCATCACGAGCAGTTTGTGTCATAAGTTGCAAGCCCCAACAACTCTGGGCCTTCGAGTCGATGGTTATTCTCAAAGCTACAATATTGGAACCGAAAAAGCAAAAAAAACAAATAAAGATTATTTCATATAACCACAGGAAAATAAAACTAGCAGCTGGAAATAAACCTATACGAGAAGACTATTAAGATCTTAGCTGCGTCTGCAGCGAAAACCCCTAGCCCAACCCCAGGCAACCTAAGTTTCCTTGGCATTGAAAACTGAACTTGCTCTTAACGGTACTAAAAGTTCATAAATCTCTTATTCTCAACGAATAGTGAGAAATAACACAATCAATAGTTTTAAACTTCTACACCACACTACACGCAGACACAATTTCATGAAGTGTTGAAACATGGTGGGGGTTGTGGGAACTCTAGAACAGTGTTTAATGAACTTATTTATTTCTTAAGACAGTCCAGAAAATTTAGCAGTGTGCAGTTTTTGAGAGATCTATTTGTGTTTGACAAAAATCATTCAAATATGTTCACTAAGCATACCAAAATGACATAGCAGCAGTAATCCCATTCGTCAGACTTTATTCTCTATACAAACATCCTATAGCATAGAGGATGGAGTTTCAACCATTTCCAGATATGTAGTGCAAATCCAAGAAACTAAACATTTTATTTAATAATCATTCCAATATTTTACTCCAATATACTGATAATGATGAGAAGCACAACGTGCATACCCTAACTCATTTGTCCATATACTCATGGTAATTTGCTTCTTATGTCATGCGAAATTCACATTATCTATCTGAATAGCTCAAGACCAAGCAAAAATATGCATGCCATATGCATTCTCACATATAGAGTATACAAGATCAGTAAAGCATGTGCAAAAGGCTAAGCATTGTATATGTGGCGACTTAAAGTCTAAGTAAAGTCACAAGTAAAATAAACAACTGTTGAGCCCAAACACAGGAAGCATCATGCATGAGGACCTCAATGCAAACATGAACAGCAATGCAACCACCCAAGCCCCTTATTCTTTTTTTTAAAGAACAGGCACAAAGCCCTTTATTCTTTTTCTTAAAATTAAGTGCTCTTTATTCTTTTTCTTAAAATTAAGTGTCAAAAAGGAAGGGATAAGCTCAAATACAGATACTTAAAATATAAAAGACGAGAGAACATGTAGTAGCCTTGGTTGTAGCCAGGGAAGAAATGATCTCGTTGGATTTACAAAGGAATACAAGATAAGGAAGCAAAATGATAAATGATAGAAGTGACCTACTTGTTTAAAGGGATGTGCTCAAATGGTCCACTGGTAGGAATTGTTCCACATAAATCATTGCTGGATACATCCCTGGAAAAGTGGCAATTTTAAATGATTAACAGGTGTTTATAACAGAAAAGATACAACAAGGAAACTGCCACACTTGCAGAAAAAAGAAGGTATTGAAGAAATAGATTGAGACAAGAAGCACTCACACAACTTTTAGGCTTGAAATACCAACAAGATCCCGCGGGATTGGTCCAGTTAACTTGTTATCATTGAGACGTCTACCAATCCAAGCAACAATGAAAGGAAGGCATATATTACTTAGCTAAAAAACCTCATTGTTTCAATCTGAGTATACATATATAGACATATATATCTATGTATAAAGAAAGAGAGAGATAGAGACACAGAGACACAAAGAGGACCAGTAGATCATATATTGATACAAGGCCAGTGATTAGTCCCCTAATCTAAGCCACATTCAAGAAATTGCAAAATGCGACAATTCAAAAGCTACCAGATTCATTTTCCGGTGTTGCACCTGTGATCTAGGATCCCAAATAAGTTATCCATCAATATTCAAGCAAAAGTGGAGTTGTCAGAAAGCCAAACTCCCAATTTCTCGTCCGAGAAAATAGACTAAATTAAGCCAAAACAGCCCAATAACACAGGTAAAGTTCAGTGCTTAATTTAATCAACTCACAAAAACACAAGTGATTTCAATTTCCCCAATGAAGATGGAATGGTCCCTGATATGTTGTTGTTATATAAGTCCAAGCTAACGAGGCTCTTCAAGTTACCAAGGTCAGCTGGAATAGTTCCTTGAATGTTATTTTTGTAAAGCTCCCTACATAATAAAGAGGTATAAGGGTTAGCCAGACAGTACTTTAATCCAAGAACCAAAAATAAATGTAAGCTTTATGAACAACCCCAGCATATTATTGTCAGAGAAAATGAGAAGGGCTAAGAAACATACAGATATTGAAGATGCTCGAGCTTTCCTAGTTCAGGTACCAAATGTCCAGAGAGGTTTGAATTACCCAGGTCCCTGCCCAATATATCAAAATCATATAATAAACTTGCAACATATTAACAATAACTTGGGAAAAAAACATTACAAACTGAAGACTAAAAATTGCCCTCCTATAGAAAGTACAAATTAAGATCACCAATGCCGCACCCAGAGTTAGGGTAGGAAGTAGTAACCACAATATTGAATATTCTGACATCACTGTCAATACGGGTTATTCATGAAAAGACTCAAACAGATTGCAGATGGGCATAAATACCACTGCAGCTAGCAAGCCGAATGCAATAAATTCACACAAGACAAGACTAAGGAAAAAAAGAAGAAAAAAAAATTATTGAAAGCAAAGAAAGAATTATGGGAATGACTGTACAACAACAAAGAATGTTCTCAACTGAGGCTCTAATATATGCTAAAAACTCAGCTTCAGTATTCATATCGACCCACATATTGAAACAGGTGAGTCTCAAAAGCAAAGCTAGCAAAAAATTTCCACTCAAACATTGAGTGATATAGAGATAATTGTCTTTCACCATACATGATATGATGTCCCAACAGCTTAAGTAGCACTAACATTTCAGCACAAAGGCAATGCAATCTGGAGCTGTAGAGCATAATACTGATACATTTTGGGCAATAATAACAAGATGTATTTGACATATGCATGATCCTACAACTTCTCCCATTTTAAACATCATGATTGTGGTATTGAAATGTTGATGAAACAGTATTCTAGTTCCTACACAAACATATAATAGAGTTGCTTTGAGTTAAGCAGAAAAGCACACTGTCTTTAATCGCAAAATAATACAAACATGAAAAAGAAATAAAGCTTTTCTTTGAATTTTTTTATATAAAAAAACTCTGTCCAAATAGTAATCACTGAATTAACCTATCAACAAAGGGAAGGAGTAGTCAGTGAACTGACCAACCAAACTTTATTCTGGTTTTTTTTTTCTTTTTCATGATGATTACCCATGAGTCTCCAAGGAAAGCCCAAAATTACTGTTTTACAAACAAAAAAAAAAAAAAATTGCACAAAATATATACAGCAAACCAATTTGATCAAACAGTCACAGCGGCCCAATCTAAAAGCAAATAGCGATCACCTTCATATCCATCAGCAAAAAAATAACTAAAATTTGAACAAAGGTACCTAAATGAAGGCATATATGTATGTAAGAGGAGCAAGAGGGAGAGAGAGAATGGTACACTCGGGTAACGCGATTGTCCTGGTTGCAGGTGATGTGAAACCAAGTGCAGGGGTTGACAAGGGTGGGATCCCAGCTCTGAAGCACGTTATCGGGATCCGATAAGCTCCGCCTGAGCGTGTACAGAGCGTCTCCTTCAGAGTTTCCATAGACCAAGGGAACGAAGCTCACGGTTAGGGTTAGGGTCAACAAACAGCAGGCCGCCGCCATGGCCATGGTTGACGCTGATACAGCTAGCTCTAAGAAGAAGATTCTTGAGAAGATTCAAAATCTCTTCAGCTTTCTACAAAATTTGTACTTGCAATAGGGCTTTGCCTTTAATCTTTAATTACTTTTTTCTGTTCTGCGTTTTGCGGGTTTTGGTTGTTTGTGAGAGAGACAAAGACAGAGACAGCAGAGTCAAAGGGTCAAGAGAAGGAAAATGAGAAGGATCGGCTTTGGGACTCACAGAGTAAAACATGGCCTTTTCTTAAATCATTTTCTTTCTTACCTTTTTATTTTTATTTTTTGTATTGGACTGGATTGGATGATATGATTTCTTCATTCCTTCTTCTTTTATTACTCTCAGTGGCGGTAGATGAACAAATGGAGTTGTTCCACTAACCAACTACCACTGAAATGAAATTCTCACTACTTCGTCAAAACGAACAAAATAATAGTTTGGTTTTCTCCTCTCATTCTTATTTATGGGGAATTAGGTGACTATCTAGAGCCTATAAGATTTTAAAAGACTTTAAAAATTCGGGTGTATTTAATTTGGATTTTATGAATTTTTAAAGAGCATATAAAAGTTTGTGCGTATTCAATTCAAACTTGTATGAACTCTTAAAGACCCCGTTTGGTTCATGGAAAAAGAGGCTTGGAAATGAGAATTCAATTGATTTCTCATGTTTGGTAAATCCAGGCATGGGAAATCGTTGCCTGGCACATGGGAAATCATTGCCTGGCACATGGGAAAGTAGGGGGGAAGTGAAGCTCTTCTCTTAACTTGGGTGTTGTTTTCCCTCCTCATGAGAAAGTTTGGAAAAATGAGCCAACATTCAATGCACAATTTTCATGACTATTTTGTCCCTATGAACAATTTATAATTACAACATATCATTAAATGCTTTCTTTTTTTATTTGATTTAATATGGGTATAATTGGAAAATTATACAAACTTTGTTTTCCATTCCTACTCAAAACAAATATGGGAAAGGAAACAAAGTGAAATCTCCCGGTTACTTTCCCGACATTACCAAACATGGGAAAGGAATCTTGCATTCACATTCCTTGGAAAATGACATGGGAAATAATTTCCCCTCAAATCCATTCCGTGAACCAAACAAGGCCAAAAAGTCTATAAAACTCTAGGTGTATTCAACTAATGTGTTTTTGGGAAAATGAAAAAAAAAAAAAAAAAACTTGGGATTTCATGATTCCAAAAGGGAAATCCGTGCGTTTGGCAAAATCAATCAAGATTTTGCAAATCAAATGCAGGAAATATGGAGGGATTTCCCAATCCAAAATCCCGAGTTCAAATCCTATCATAATGGGTGGAATTTTGCAAATCTCAAGTGTAGGGGGTGTATTTCATTTGATGCACGCCAACCAATGACCGGGCTAGAATTCTTAACATTGAGGGGCCAAAATTTCAAAATCACTTCTACATAAGTTTTTCATCTTCAACTGAGAGGGCCAACACTAATATAATTACAGTAATTGTATTACTATATCATATATTTTATAATATATTACAAGTGGGCTAGGCCCAGGGCAGGCCTTGTTGTGGCTCCACCCCTAGCGCCAAATCTCTTCACTAAATATAGGAGGCCATACCCATATCTGTGTTTGATATTCAATTTAATCATCTTTTTTATCTTATGGAATCTCATCTTTGGTTTCCAGATTATTGCTCTCTCTTCCTTTCAATGTAAGCCTATGTGTCTTGCTCTTCAAAGTTTTTATTTATAGCAATTTATGACTTCAGATTACGGATTCATTATGTTTATTTGTTCATCACTCTCTATGTTCTAATTGTGTCCAGTTACCTAGGGCATATGAATGCGTGTGTGTTAAAATAAAGTTTTATAAACTTGTCTAATCATATAACAACACTATAAAAGTTAAATATTTAACAAGAAGAGCAGTTCCTCTTCGAATAAAACAAGTTTTTGAGTACCCTTTTGGGCTTTAGAATGATCCGGTGGTGTGTCTAGTGGTTTTTGAATATGCATTTGTGTTGATTGAGTTGTTATGGGTGTGATGAGTGATTCTTGAATGATCCAGGTTGTGTTGAGTGGGATATGAATATGCTTTTGTTTGTGAGGGAATAAAACTGCTTTATAAATGCCCTCATCATGTTTGAAAGCTTGGTGAAATTTGCAATTTTTTTGGTTTTATAAAAGGCAAGCAGACTGTTGCTTGATGTGTATACAAATAGTTCGTTGTAGTAATGTTCATGGTCAACTACATGAAATTTGTAATGTCTGTGTGGGAACATGGAATTTTAGCAACCAGTTAGAATGTGACACGTGTAAAACGGAATATTTCTTAAGTGAAATAATTATGCTAATTAAATTATGTTTAATTAGCCAATTATCCTGATTTAAGATAGAGTATCTCCCTAAATAAGAATTCGATTTCTACTAAATCTCCTTAATATTATTATGTCATCTCATTTAAGAAAAAGAATAATTCCCATCAACATGGAATTATTCTTCACAAACCCTACCCAAGATTAATCACCCTTTATAAGATAGAATTATTCTTCTTCTGATGCTCGTGTTTTGCTAGATGCTTTAGCCAGGGATAACCTGTTTCAAGTTCCAAGTGGTAATTTATTATCTTTTAATTAATGTAATTATATTGCATATAATATAAGTATTATCTTTAATACTACAATAGCCAAAACTTTTCTTTAAAACTTTTTCTATTGTAGATAAGTATTATCTTGTGGATGCATGATAAGTTAATGGGCCGGGTTTTTTAGCACTTTACAAAGGAACTGGATATCACTTAAATGAATGGACTAGAAACAATTGTCCTGAAAATTACAAAGAGTTATTTAACTTGCGTAATTCAATTGCAGAGAATGTAATTGAAAAGTCATTAGGGTTGTAATAACCCAAACCTAAAATTCATACTTAATGAATAATTTATTTGGAGAAAAGACAATTTTGCCTTTGGAATATTTTATTAAGGAAAAGTTGACTTTTTGACCGGAAAGGAATTTGACCATTCTACAGACACCGTTGCGTAGAGCACGGTGAAATGAGTTTATAGACATGTAGTGGGCCCGAATCGGAGTTGTAACAAGAGAGTTATGGTCAAAAGAGTCTTAGTGGCACAATCGTAAATATTTCGAAGTTGGATTTTATAAAACCAGCTCACTCTCTCTCTCTCTCTCTCTCTCTCTCTCTCTCTCTCTCTCCTCCAGCGAGCTCCCTCTCTCTCTGCGATGGCTCACCTTCTCTCTGTGGACGGGGCCTGTACCAAAACGACCGGGACGACGTCCTCTTCAAACCCCAGCCACCTCCCCCCGCCAGCTGCTGCGGATTCGCCGGAATTTGGAGATGAAGCGGCCGATGTTGTCCGAACTTCAAAGCCGCCGATTTCCCTCCTCCGACCACCATTTCCGTCGACCCAGGTATGGATTTTGAACCTCTCGAGCTGTTCTAGCTGCCTGTCGGGTAGGAATTGATCGATTCTTAGTATAGCTATTGGATTTTTGAGCTTGAAGTTTCGGCCGATTTTTGGCCTCCGTGATCGGCCACTTCCGGTCAGTTTTGGGGTAGGTCAAAGAACAAAAGTGGTTCCAAATATGGTGTTTTACCTAGGGTAAGAATTTGGATACCGTTTGAGCCTCGAACGGATTTTCTATATTGTGCGATTTCCTGGTTCAATACTGCTGAGCCGTTGGATCGCGCTCAATTTCAGATATGTTGTTCTAGATAATTTCAGAATCATGTAGAATTCGACGGATTGTGAATCGGAGTCCCAGATACTCCGAAATCGCAAACCCTGGGGCTAGGGTTTAGAAATTTTACGATTACACGATCGTGGTCAATCCGATCGTCAGTTTCAGACCAGATTTGCAGGACATGGTTATTTAAATGTGAGGAGCCTATAGGAATTCTCAGATTGGTAATCGGAGGTCGTGGACCCCATGGGGTTCCGTATCGACCAAAATGGAAGTTTATCGCTTAGTGAAGTCTCGGGTCTTTTCAGATAGTTCTAAATATCTGAAATGCTAAAGTTGGTATAAGAAAGACTTTAAGTTAGTGCACGTATTCTAGGAGCCGGAGGTCAGGGTTTTACATAAAAACTTATACCGAGCAATTTTATTAATTAAATATTCATGGTGGTTTACCCAGGCACCCGGGACCAGGCAGACCCGCAGGAGAGACCTTCAGAAGGTCTAGTTAGCTCGAACCAGGAGTGAGTGGACTTTTCTTTTATAAATGATTTTATATAAATGAATTTCATTATTTGATCTTGAATAAGTTTTATTGATTGTGATTTTACTAGCATGAATTGTGAAGTTAAATATCTTTATTTTTGTACTGCTTAGTCAAATATGCTAAAGAGGTATAGACAGCAGAATTTGAGATTTATATCAGATAAAATGGCAGCATAGTTCCAGATGTAACAAAAAAAAAATCAGTTATTTATCAGATTTTTTCAGAAACCTTATATTTTCTTATGGCAGCAGAATTCTTGATTTAATAAAAATTCAATTCTTCAGCAGATCTTCCAGTCTTGTTATATTTTCTCAGAAATTTTATGTTTCTTTAAACCACCGTGGGTACCCAGTTATAGAAAACAGTTTGCTTTCAGTATCTGTTGCCTTCGGATATGACAATGTCTACGGACATCCAGTTACCTTCAGTTTTGTCAGTGCACTTGACATTTGCCTCACGAGTTTCGGGGACGCCCTGACCGTGAGAGCCAGGATTGCGGATCAGGCTGACTACGGTCCCCTGAATCCTGCCAGTTTGCAGCTCGGATTGACTTTGTGTCACCGAGACCTGCCAGGGGAATTGACGGAATTACAGGGGTACACCTAGGTGGTAGTTGTAAATTGATTTCAGTGCTTCTATGTGAATTTTGATTACAGTGATTTTATGCGAGTTTTCTCGATATTGAACATGTTTTCCATCTGCGTATATGCATATGTGAATGCCGTGATTTTAGTGTGATTCAAATGCAGTTTACATATTCAGCTTTACATAACTATTTTTTTTTACAGTGGGGGTTAGTATATTCTATTGTTATTTTCTGACTCTTTATTTTTGGTCCACTCACATTTTGTCGAATCTTTTGCGCCCCCAGGCTGTAGCGTGCACAGGAAATCCACCACCGGGCCATTTTGTCAAGGTCACCTGCCGAAAATTCGGCAGAGTCTCCCCTGTAATTTGCTCAATCCCAAAATTTTCACCTGTCAAAACGAGCATGTATAATTATACAACCAACTGCCAGTACTTCAATATACATGCCAATAGTTCCATTCTCACTCTAGGGCAATATACAGTTCGAAGGGTAAATAGGTCAATTGTGCCCGACATTCGCCAAGTGTCAGACACGCACAGGGTCCGACTCGAATTTCAAAGCAGAATTTGGTTCGAGTCCTGTCAATTTGGCATCAGAGCAAGGTTCTACTTCATGTAGACTTTGCCCCTTGTGCATTCTCGTTTTCTTTTCAAAATCCGTTTTTCGTGATAGGACAGATAGGCCCTAAGGGTGGTGGTGTCCGTAGGGGGACTAGACAGTTGTCCCGACGTAAGGGGATGGGATCCCCAGATCGGGCTGGAACCGCACCGGTATCTGAACCGGTAGAGTAGTCTTTTGTTAGAGGCTCGTCATGAGCCGTACCTGCTGTGCCTTTTATGCAGGGAGATCCTAACCATTACGTGTTAAATTTTTCGAGCCGCATTTGATAGTCAGTACTATCCACAAGTCTACCAGAATGTGACGATGCAAGAGTTTTTACAGCTGGACAGAGGACAATGACTGTATCAGAGTACGAGAAAACGCTTGATCTGTCTAAGTATTGTCCTCCACTGGTGGAGGAGGATGGCAAGAAGTGCCACCTTTTTACGATAGGGTTAAAGGCCTCCATCAGAGGTATTGTGATCAGTCAGTGGTTGATTAACTTTGGTGATGTGACGATGTCTGCCTTATTAGTTGAAAGTAGCCAGATAATGGTCAGACACGGGGTGACATAAGTGGTACTAGTCAGGGATTATCTAAGAGAGGCAGTTACAGTTCTGGATCATCGAGTGGCCGCAATTGTGGAGGCTACCGACCTGGATTCAGTTCCAGTGGAGGTTTTAGCCAAGGTAGTAGTATTGGAAACCGCTCTTGGGTTAGTGCAGCCAGAGGTATTGGAAGACAGTTGTTGTCAGGATTTGGCAGGAGGAGTCGCCCCCAATGTGTCAGGTGTGGTAGGTACCATTCCGGGCCTTGCCAGTAGGGCACTACTGGATGCTATTACTGTGGACATTCTGGACCTTTTCGAAAGGATTGCCCGCTGTCCCCTCAGCATTGAGAGATCACAGCAGCATCGACTCCAGAAACAGGTATGCAGGGTAGATTACAGGAGATACCACAGTCTATGGAGGCTTTGTCCAATGGTGGGCCCAGATCAGTGTAGCCAGTCGAGGCAGCAGTCAGCCGAGGGGGCGTGGTGAACGTTCCAGGGCCACAAGCAGAGCGTATAACATGTCACAGCAGGAAGCACATGCATCACCTGCTGTAGTTACAGATTTAATTCCCTTCGACATGGTTGACTTGGATGTCATTTAAGGGTTAGATTGATTGGCCAGATATCGTGCCTCAGTAGATGGCCAGGAAAGAGTGCTCAGGATACATAGCATATGTAAATAATACTAGAGATAATTAGATGAAATTGAAGATATTCCAGTAGTACAGGAATTTTCAGATGTTTTTCCCGAAGATCTTCTTAGATTACCTTTTCATCGGAGAGTGGAGAGAGAGAGAGAGAAAGAGAGAGAGGGCTTCAGGTATTTTTCTCGGGTATTAGGAGTATGTTTAGATGTACCTTGAATGATGAATGAGGCATCTATTTATAGGAGCCTCGGGGCTAAGGTTTCGTAGAGAATATGATGAGTTTATTCTTTACCCAAATTCGTTGGGATCGAGTCGAACTTGATAATATCTGAATTAAATGATATTATCTCTTTTTATGAAGATAATATATGAATTAATGATATTAGCTTCTCTTTATTAGGATAATATATGAATTAATGATATTATCTTATTAAATAAAGATAATATAATATTAATTAAGAAATTTATTCATATTAATTAATTAGCCAGATAAACTGGTTTAATTAATTAATTTAAAAGATAATCTTTTTTTCTATGTGGCCTGCTGTGATTGGAGACGAAAATATTTGCTCCCACATTTCTAACAAAAGCTTTGGTGTCAAGGTAGGGATTTCTTGAGGAGCCTTTTACACAGATTGATTTAATTAAATTTCGTGAGCACTATATTATGCGTGATATTATAATTATTTGGAGTTCTTGGGTTGAGAAAATAGTGGTGGAAAAGAGGGTAATGAGAATGATCTTTTTTGTAGTTGAGTCTAATTCTTAGTAGGAACCAGGTCTCAGGGATCCCATAATGCACATATTTTTTTATTGGGTGATTCTGGACTAGTGACAAAGAGTTAGACAAGATGACTAACAAAGGAGGAAAATTGTGGGATGATTAAGATGGGTGTTAGTTCATATAAATGGGCATTCGGGACCAAGTGGTATAAGCATGGTATGAGACGTGCATGTCTGCTTGTCCAGTTATATGAATTAACGAGAGTAGACGAAGAGCATTCATGCATTAATATTATTATTGTGATATTTGGCAGTGTGATTGCATGTCACTTAATTTAGTTATATCAATTTCGTGTGGTTAGGTCTCATGTCCCTATTGGGTGGTTGCTCATCCCACACCCTATTTAATTTTTCAGATGAATTAGTGGGCAAGACAATGACTAAACCAAATGAGACTGAATTAGATGAGGGTGATAGAGCTTTTTTAATTAATTGTAAAGTTGTAAGATTTTGGAGCTATTGTTATAAAAGAAGTTTATTTTAAACACTGTTTCGGCCTTCTTTTTATTTTATTTTACTTTCTTACACAATGGGCACGGGGTTTCCACCGACCCCTGGGGTCCGGGGCATGACAAAAGTGGATGGAGAATAGGGCACGAAGACTCACTTCTGGTCATTTTCTTGGAAGCAACTAGCCGAGTTTGGTCTTTCTGAATTTGATATGGTGGAGGGAGAGTCATTTGGTTTGAAGCTTCAACTTCTACACTTGTGCCAGTTGGTGGTCTCTTCCTCATCATCATAAAATTATTTCTCAATTACAGCATTGTCATCAGATTCGTACTCAGATGCCTCCTGCAGAGGAATTGCAAAGTGCAGAATAAGTTCGAAAGTGATCGTTAAATAAGTTTGAAATTGATTCGTTAAGCTTATCTCTTTTTGAGAACTTAGCATGCGTATCCCTTGAAAAGATGGTGCCTTCTTTTGGAGTAGAAACAATATCTCTGAATTTATAAAAAGGGGTTTGATCTTCTGGTGGTAGAGATTCAAAGATGTCTCCTGCTTTTGTTAACTCTTTATCAACCCAGTTGAAATTGTTGACTTTCTTAAATCAGAGAAAGAGATTCACGTGAGTCTGTTTCCTTTTGGGCTCCCTCTTCTATTTTAATTATGCCCAAGCCTTTTTGATTTTTCTGGAGCCATGGGCTGATTGCTTTTCTTTTTCTAGGCCCAAGTTTATTTGCAGAGTCCAGACTGCTTGGGCCATGTGGTTTTGTCTTTGTTGTTTTTGGGTTGGGTGTGCCAAATTAGGCCCAAACATCTTTCTCTTTTCCAAAAGCTTGATATTTATGGTGGCTTCGGTGCATCCCAATTTGGTTATCATCATTTGGCCTTCAAATCAGTCATAATTGCTCCCTTGACCAGAAACTTTTCAGGGTGTGAGTTTATATAGAAGATAGAATAGAAGAGGAAGAAGAGAATTTTTTTGAATGATAGACAGAAGAAGAGGAGTAGGAGAGAGGATGGAGAAGTATAGATGATGAAAAAGTAGGGGATGAAAAGAAGCCACCAGCTGCAAAATAAGAAAAGAATGAGATGCAAAGAGAAGTTTTATAAAAAAAATTTAAAAAAATCCACATGCTCTATTTCTAAATATTTAAAATTAAAAAAATTTAATTCTAGTCCAATCAAAGAGACACCAAATCTAGTACAAGTGTTATTCAGCTTAGGCCAAATCAATTTAAGACAATCTCAAAATTTAATTCAGTTCATGATAATTTATCATACCAAACGACCCCTCAGTTCATGACAATTTATCATACCAAACGAACCGAAGATGTAGTAATGAGGATCTATTTATGTAAATGTTTTTGGCAAACTAAAACGGAAGAAGAGCCATAACTAAATGTCTATTTTAGAAAAGAATATTCAAGAGCCAACAACAGTAAATCGTCACAGTAGTAGTCTCTCATTCCCCCACGCAGAGACACAGATTTGACTTATAAAAAATAAGACAGATTTGAATTTCGAGCTGGTTAAATGCGTGGAGACCCTCACCTCACCCACGTGGTCCCCGCACGACGATTGTTGAAAGACCATACTGCCCACACGAAACTCTCTCGTTTGGCAACGAAAGGGACACAACTATTATTCAAGAATTTAACTAGGGGTAAAACCGTCAAATAACAGGGGAACAGCAACAAATCCAACCTTTCACAAAATCTATGCAATGACCATATTGCCCACGGCCCTTTCACGCGAACCAAAACGCAAGAACGACAGCATTCTCTCTAGTTTGGCAACGAAAGGGAACCAACTGTCATTTAGGACTTCGGGAAGGGCAAAACCGTCAAAACATACGGGAACAGCCTACGGTGCGAACGAGGAATGACATAACAACTCAGAGCGCACTTTCAGCGTGCGCTTTGGAAGGATAAAAGAGTAGCGAGAGTTGCAAGCAGTTAATGCTTCTGAGTGAAATGAATCTGGACCGTGCGATCAGAGTGGGTCCCACAAGGTTTGACGAGGTCAGGTACGTTTAACCGCAGGGACTGTAGTGATTGGTACCGCAGACAGAGGAGATGGTAGAACTTTGGACTCAACGAAGATATAATAGGCAGGAGTTTGTCTGTGTATGTTAAAATAGGAGAGAGAGTAACTGAGAGTTAATGAGAGTGAGAGACAGTTGACAAAGTGAAAAACCTCAAAGCTCTTCGGTTCAGTCCCAAAATCTCAGTTTTAGGGTTTCTTCTCGTGGGTTCTCTGTTTTCTCGGGTAAAAGCATTTTGCTTCAGAGTTGGGTTTTTTTTGTGCTTTTCAAAGCCAAAATTTGTTCTTGGTGTTTGTGGGTTTTTGATTCTTGATGGTGTTTCTTTCTTCAATGCAGTTCATTTTTGGTTTTGCTTCATGGTGATTTTGGGTGTTTCGTGTCTCTCAGTTCCATCTCTCTAAATTTCTCATGTTTGCAGTTCAAGTTTTTTTTTTTTTTCCTTGCTTTTGAAAAAAGGTTTTGACCTTTTGGTTTTTTTATGCTTACAGTATGTTAAAGTCTCGAGCTTTTCTCTTTTCTCCTCTTGTTTGTTCTGTGTGGCTGTTGTTTTGAGCAATGCACTTCTGTTTTCGACTGATTTTGGGTCATTTCTCGGTTTTTAAGACCGATCCTTGTGTATTAATACTGTTTCACTTGCAGGGTTGAAGAATTTTATCGGTTGGGTTTCTCAAAAGCGGGTTTCTTGTGCGCTTAGGTAATGTTAATAGTAAAGTTTTCATTTTTTTATTTGCATGCCCCTTTTTTGGGTCTTACTGCGCTTCAAAATGACTCTTTTTAACCACTCTGCATTTGGGTTTCGTTTTGGGGAATTTTTCTCGCTTGCGTAGGTATTTTACATGTGTATGTTTTAATTGCCTTGAGTTGTTGCTCTGATGAATGCATGTCTGGTTTTTTTATGTACTGATATTTTATTTAAATTTTGGACTCTTTAAGTCTTAAGATTTTTCCAGCTTCCACGGTCGAGTTGCGTTTCCTTAACCTACACCTTATGTATCTAATTTTTGTTGGCTTTCTCCTTAAAACTCACATGTAGGTGTTTTTGGCTTTTTGTTTGTTTCCCATTTTTGTAAGTTTGATTTTGATGTAAAATTTTATTGTCAGTTACGGTTTCTGTGATCCACAGTAGCATGTATTTTATATTTTGACTCTATGAGACCGTTATTGATATCGTGTTCCTATTTCTATCATCTGCCTCATTAAAATTCTTGTCAAAGCCTCTTTACAAGTCTGTGTACTTCTCTGCATGTGTTTTTCAGCTGTAAAAACCTTCAGTGTTGTATAATTTTGCTCATTCCGAGTTAGATTTCTGGTCACTATGCTCTGTTGCCACTATGGTATCTTTATGTTGTGAGAGGGTCTGCACCGTTAAAATTCTCTTCCAAGCCTCTTCACGAGTCTGTGTACTTGTCTGCATGTGCATGTGTTTTTCAGCTGTCAAAACCTTCATTGTGTGTATAATTTTTCTCATTCTGAGTTAGATTTCTGGTCACTGTGCTCTGTTGTGAAAGGGTCTTATGTACCATCCGTTCACATCAATTTGGGTTTAAATACTCCATCTAGGCTTGAGGTGATGCTTGTGTTGTATTAGGGTGTTAGCGAGTGTAAAATAGTCAGTTTTGTCTCAAATTTGCCTTGTTAGGCATATTTATTACTGTCATACAGTCTGCAGTTCTGGAAACAAAAAAGGGTGCTTAGAAGCTCTGACTTCCCACATGGCATTCTAGATAGTGCTTCTCTTGATTATTTTGCCTTGTTTTATTTGAACACTACATGATGTTGAGATTCTGTTATCGTTCAATTTTGGTCCCACCTACTGAATATGGTATTTGGAGTGCTATGTGATTTTGTATGAACTTCCTTAGACATTTATTTGCTATAAATTGCTCAGTTAAGTGCTTTGTTCTACGCGGTTCTTTTGGACTTTTTGTATGTTTGAATTGTTATCTTTTGCTTAAGTTTTTTGTGTTGGATCAGCATGATTAAGAACTTCTTTGCCTAAATTGTGTAGAGATAGTTTCTGGGTTCTGATGCTATGTTAAAGTTTCTTCCTAAGGCCTTTTGTTTCCCAGATTTTCAGTATTTAGTGATCTTGTGGTGAGATATAAATGTGTTATGGGTGTTAGTATTCAGTGTCATACTGTGGAATTGTTCTTTCTCTAATTTTTCAAGCAGTTACATCGTTGTTTCACTGCCTTGTTGGGTTTTACTTCCTGATCGGTTTTCTAGTTATTGTTTGCCACTTTATAGGAAGTTTAATATATCCCTGTGTGGTCAAAGTGTGTTATTAGCACCGCTGGTGCCGCATTTGGAAGTTCCATTCCTGCTTCAACATTATCCTTTGGCATTAGGAATCAAGTTTCTTAAGTGTGTACTCTTTATTTTTCATGAAAATGCTTAATTTTGTTGCGTTTCAATTGCATACTTATTTTGTATTTTAGGATATGGATTCGTTTGAGCCGGATGGAAATGGAGCAAATGGGGTGAATGGGGCAAATGGGGTGAATGGGGCAGATGGGGTGAATGAGGCAGATGGGGTGAACGGGGCAGAGCATGCATTGCCACCTCCACCCCCTGTTATTCCACCAGATGTTGTTCCATTGCGTCCTGAAGCAGATAACATTCCTGAACCTGTTAAGAAGAAAAATGTGCGGGTTCCAATTGCTAGGCGTGGCCTTGGAACCAAGGGGACAAAGATACCTCTGGTCACTAATCACTTCAAAGTGAATGTTACTAATATTGATGGTTACTTCTTCCACTACAGTGTAAGTCCCATAAACTTTCTGTATTTTCCAATCTTTTTCTTAATGTTCTGAAATCATCAGTTTAACACTTGTTCTCATTTTTGTATACATAGGTTTCTGTTTCTTATGAAGATGGCCGTCCTCTTGATGGCAAGGGTGCTGGAAGAAGAATAATCGATCGGGTGCATGAGACTTATCACTCTGAGTTAGGTGGAAAGGACTTTGCTTATGATGGGGAGAAGAGCCTCTTTACTGTTGGTTCCCTTCCACGAAACAAACTTGAATTTGCTGTTGTGCTCGAGGATATGCCATCGAACAGGTATGTAAGGAAGGATTGTAAAGGATTTCTTCCCTCGGTGTTGGTCGTTTCTCCTTTCAACCTTCTTGCCCTAAATTCAGTTGGACTTTTTTGTGTTTAGAAATAATGGAAATGCTAGCCCTGATGGTCATGGGAGTCCAAATGAGAGTGACCGGAAGAGATTAAGGCGCCCAAATCGGTCTAAAACATTCAATGTGGAGATTAGCTATGCTGCAAAAATTCCCATGAAAGCAATTGGAGATGCTCTGCGTGGTCAAGAATCAGAGAATTCCCAAGAAGCTCTGAGAGTACTGGACATCATATTAAGACAGCATGCATCTAAGCAGTGAGTGAATTTTTCCTTGTTTTCTTCCATCTGTCTCCTTCCTGCAATTAGTTTTGTGTTTATATTATTCATTGGCTGGATGGGATCATATCTAATGAAATCTTGGATTATAACAGAGGGTGCCTCCTGGTTCGCCAATCTTTCTTCCATAATGATCCAAAAAATTTCGCCGATGTTGGAGGTGGTGTTCTTGGCTGCAGAGGATTCCATTCAAGTTTTAGAACCACCCAGGGTGGCTTATCTTTGAATATTGGTAACAATATTACTTAATGTTCTGTTATATTTTTCAAAACTTACCATTTTTTTCACCTATTCCATTGCGTATGTGTTCAGATGTATCTACTACGATGATTATACAGCCTGGGCCAGTGGTGGATTTTTTAATTGCCAACCAAAATGTTAGAGATCCTTTTTCACTTGACTGGATGAAGGTAACAAACCCCTTGATTATTCATTCTGCAGCATTAATATTTCATTTACTCATTGATAATTTGTTTCTTTGACCAGGCTAAACGGACACTCAAGAATTTGAGGGTCAAAACTAGTCCATCCAATCTAGAATACAAGATAACTGGTTTGAGCGAGAAGCCATGCCGGGAGCAAACGTATATTATTCTTTTTGATGTTACCAAGTTTTTCTTTTTTATGTCTTTGTGCTTTATCTACCCTTTAAGTTGTACTGGCACTGCTCTTTTTCTTTTGTTCATGTTCTTAACATTCTACACTTGTTATCCTTGTATGATACAGTTTTACATTGAGAAACAAACATGCCAAGGATGGAGAGGATGGAGAAATTGAAGTGACTGTTTATGATTATTTTGTTAATCATCGCAATATACAGTTGCGTTATTCTGCTGATCTACCATGTATTAATGTTGGGAAGCCAAAGCGTCCTACTTATATCCCCCTGGAGGTAACATGATGAGTTCATTTTTCTTTCTAGTTGGTGCTATAGATATGATGTTTAATCTTATCCTTGACTTTATGTTTTTATTTTTCCGTACAGCTTTGTTCTTTGGTGTCCTTGCAACGCTATACGAAAGCTCTTTCCACACTTCAAAGAGCTTCACTGGTGGAGAAATCAAGGCAAAAGCCCCAAGAGAGAATGAGTGTTTTGTCTAATGTAGGTGGCTTCCCTTAACCTTTTACTCATTTTATATGGATTCCTGACTCTCCAAGTTTGATGAGTACTATTGCAGGCTTTGAAAATCAACAATTATGATGCTGAACCGATGCTACGCTCTTGTGGGGTTTCAATTAGTAGTGGCTTTACTCAAGTGGAAGGCCGTGTTCTACCAGCTCCGAGAGTACGTACCATGTTTTACTTTATGAGCCTATATGGTTGCTAATGTGAATTGGTTTAGTTCATCCTTTTGGCATAGCCTCCTCTGTTGTACTTCTACTAATTCATTTCTTTTGTTTCTTTAAAAGTTGAAAGTGGGCAATGGGGATGATTTCTTCCCACGAAATGGGCGGTGGAATTTCAACAACAAGGTGATTGTTCCCCACTTTATCCTTTCTTTTTTATTGGATCAGTAGTTTGATTCAATGGTCTAATATATATTGTTGAACTGCAGAAACTTGTGAAGCCAACTAAGATAGAAAAGTGGGCTGTTGTCAACTTCTCTGCACGCTGTGATTTAAAAGGCCTAGTCCGTGATCTGATCAAATGTGGAGAGATGAAGGGAATTGTAAGTTTTGCCATTACACATAATAGTATTCAAGTAACTCAGTACTTTATTTATTTAATAACTTGTATTTTGCTTTTTCTTTTCCATTCTTCCCCTTTTGGCAGAGCATAGAGCCTCCTTTTGATGTATTTGAAGAGAATCCACAGTCTAGACGTGCCCCACCTATGGTTAGAGTTGAGAGAATGTTTGAGGATATACAGTCCAAACTTCCCGGACAGCCACAGTTCCTTCTTTGTTTGCTTCCGGAGAGAAAAAATTGCGCTCTATATGGTAGAGTTGTTTTACCTATATTATTATTGATGTGTTAAATATTATAATACCTCCTGTTAATGATTTCTATTGATTCACCCAGGTCCATGGAAGAGGAAGAATCTTGCTGAGTATGGAATTGTTACACAATGCATTGCTCCTACAAGGGTCAATGATCAATACCTTACAAATGTTCTGTTAAAGATCAATGCTAAGGTGAGTTATTGTAATGGCCATGTTCTTTCTCTTTCTAGCAGTTCATAATTAGGATGAGTGGATTTGTTCCTTCTTGTATTCTCATGCTTGTTGACCTGCCTTCATAATTCCTTGCAGCTTGGTGGGTTAAATTCACTGTTGGCGGTTGAATATTCTCCTTCTATCCCTGTGGTTTCCAAGGCACCCACAATCATTCTTGGGATGGATGTGTCACATGGCTCTCCTGGGCAGTCTGATGTGCCATCAATTGCTGCGGTAAACTGCTGTTTAAGTTTTATCTTCTGGTTTAAATGTCAATAAATTTGTACGTTCATTTTGTTATTATACTGAATTCGGTTGGGCTCTGCACATGTTGATACTTTTGATGGGAAAACAATGATATCTGTTATAATATTGTGTGTTCAATGGTGGAATTAAAGGTGGTCAGCTCCAGGCAATGGCCACTGATTTCTCGCTACAGGGCATCTGTTCGTACACAGTCCCCCAAGGTGGAGATGATAGACTCTCTATACAAGCGAATTTCTGAATCAGAAGATGACGGCATTATGAGGTAGGATAGAAGATTTGCAGAAAGTCATTTTCTTTCCAATGTTCAGTTTGTTTTATTATTGTTTCACATTTTGGTTTCATATATACTTTACAAACCACACAAATGGTAAATTTCTCCCTAATTTCAGAGAGCTGCTTCTGGACTTCTATACAAGTTCAGGCAAGCAGAAACCAGACCAGATCATCATATTCAGGTATGTTTACATTACAGAACCTAAAATCAAATGAATTGTGGTTTTATTTTCTGAAATGCTGCTTAAAACTATGATCTTGAAAGAAATGGAACCGTTGAAGTATCTTGTTTGTAATTTATTTTTATAGCAATTTAGTTTCGTGGCACAAGTATTATAGTGTGTTGCATGTACTCTAAAAAAGCTTGCACAGAATGGAAAGATTTATAGAGAAACATGATAGTATGGGTGAATTTCTAATGTTTTGTTCATGCTCTTTCATACCAGTAGAAAAGGGTTATTTCAACATCAGTAATTTCATTCAATCTTCTGAATTTCGTGAGTTAAATTTTCAAAATGCTGATAAACGTTGTAGTATTTGTATATGAGTTAAATTGGTAATTTTTAGATATGAGTAATTTCATTCAGTCTTTTGAATTTTCCTATGCCAAATATTCAAAATGTTGTATTTGTTTTTGACACAATGAGTTAGAAGTCACATTCTAATTATTTATTTTTTAGTATAGTAGTAAACACTAGAGTATTGAGGCTTCAATAGTAAGTGAACCAGAATGACATGCCAAATACGTAAGGATTGGAATGATGGAATACATAGCTACTAGATTGGTCTGTGAACCAGGCACTTTTTAAGCTGCAGTCCTGGTATTCCAACTAAAATCTTTTCATGAATCCCTTTCTTAGGTAGTGCTTATCACTGGTTTTAGTTAAATGCTTTTTACTTTTATAAACTTTGTTCAACGTATGGTACTCTGTTATATACTTTAATTATCAATTGAAAATTGGGCACTCTTTGTAATACAACAGGTAGGTATTGATTAATTATATTTTATAATTTTTTATGGGTATCTGTTTCTTTGGAACAATTTTTATAAATAAGCTATACATTTGACCTATTTTAGATCATGTTGATTAATCACATTCTGTGAGTTCTTCTGTTTGATTCATCTTAGAAGTTTTTTACTTGTGCTTCTGATACCTTCATGTTGTTGACTAGTTATATATTGGATTTAGGGATGGAGTCAGCGAGTCTCAATTCAACCAAGTTTTGAACATTGAACTGGATCAAATCATTGAGGTTTAGCGAACTGACCATTGTGCCCTTCAAATTTGTCCTCCACTTGGAAATGACGTCAATTTTTGTTTTCTGGTCAGGCATGCAAGTTTCTCGATGAGAACTGGAACCCAAAATTTGTGGTGATTATTGCTCAGAAGAACCACCATACCAAATTTTTTCAGCCTCCTTCCCCTGACAATGTTCCTCCTGGTAGGCAGGCACAAGCGTACAAATTAAATAATTTACATCGTTCAACATACCTATACTATTTATTGTTTCTGCAGGAACCATTATAGACAACAAAGTTTGTCATCCAAGAAACAATGACTTTTATCTCTGTGCCCAAGCTGGAATGATTGTGAGTATCAATATATATATATATATATATATATATATTATTTATCTTGAACCATATAGATGCTGTAAAATAGCTAAATTTGAGTATTTAAGCCTGGACCTTTCCATCTTGTTCTACAGCTATGATAATAGCACTCAAAAAGTGAGTGTTTTAATTAAACTACGATTGTAGGAGTGTTAAATCTCAGATGTAATGGTTCAGTACTTATTACTTATTTTTGCTACTTATCTGCTGTCTGGAATAGTATGACAAGTTATATTAACTTGGTTTGCTCTTAACCTGTTTTTTTAAGGGGACCACAAGGCCTACACATTATCATGTTCTTTTAGATGAAGTAGGTTTCTCAGCAGATGATCTGCAGGAGCTAGTGCATTCCCTTTCATATGTGTAAGTGAATGGGATATATTGCTTACTTTTAGCCTTAATTAATAATTAGGATTCTTCTGAATCATAATTGTCATGATTGCAGATACCAAAGAAGTACCACTGCCATTTCTGTAGGTAAGTTGCAGTTACTTTGTTCTGATCCTACTGCAATCCTCTCCTTGATATTTATGCTGTCATTATAATTGGCATCGTAACATGCCAAGCTGCAAATGAGATCCTTTGATCTTGTTGAATTTTAAGTATATTTTAATACTTTGATTTAATATTTTTATTTTCAGTTGCTCCCGTTTGCTATGCTCACTTGGCCGCTACTCAGATGGGACAGTTCATGAAATTTGAAGATGCATCTGAGACATCCTCGAGCCATGGCGGTGTGACCTCTGCTGGAGCAGTTCCTGTCCCTCAACTGCCCAGGCTGAAGGAGAATGTGTCCAGTTCCATGTTTTTCTGCTGAGAACTCTGAGCCTTGAGCATATTAAGACTGCCTACTCAGAACACTTTGTATATAGTTTTTTGTGTAGCCTCCCACCATAGGAGGTTTGAACCGACGGAAGTAAGCTTGCATTAGTGTAGTAGTACCCTGTGTTTGTCAGGCTTTAAATGCTGGTTGACCTTAATATTGACTGTGTAGCCAAACTTATGACAATTTCTGTTGGCATTTGTGTATTTTGTGGCATTTGTATATTTTGTGGTTGGTCTTAAGGGTTTGGTTTGTTCTTTTGGCACCAGGCTTGTGCTCTGCTGAAGTGTTTAGAGTATGCAATTTGAGGTGTATTGAGCCTAGTTGCCTAGTTGCGGTGCGTTGAAATTTATGCTTTAATCTCTGCTAAATTTCAATCTCTGTGCTAGCCAATCAGGGCACGAGAAAATTAGTAGGTTATTAATGCGAAGTTTGAAATTAGCAGCTTCTTTGTTTGGCTTGGGGTAGGCTTGGGCACAGATTGGTTTGGAACGGTAGAAGACTCTTCTGTTAACCAAATCAGAGATTTTGGTAGACCATTTTCTCTTCCGTTAACTAAATCAAAGATTTCGGTAGACTTCGGAACGGTTAATCTAATATTTGGTTTGGATTGGTTCCGTATGCCAGTAGTACCGTAATGAAAACAGACTAATAAAAATATAATTTATAATACTTTCACATAACATATAATTTATAATACTTTCACATAACATATGTTCTTGAATAAATACATTAAATCATCCTTGAATAAATACATTAAATCATCCTTGTAAAATATAAAAATTCAATATATAAAAATTCAATAGTCTAATTTATCCAAGTATGAAATCAAATAACTTAAGTCACTATATCATTCAATATATACTCAAGAAGTATTGGGAGCCACTTGTGTTTGTTATTTGAACATTTGAGTGTTATTTTTACTGAATTCTCTACATTTATGTAAATGATTTTGACATTTGTTCAGTGTTGGGTTCTTTATTTTTTCATGCTGAATCCAACCATATAAAGAACATAAAATTTGTATCAATGGTCGAAAAGTTACAGGTAAAAAAGGGACAAAGGTCAAAACTGAAAAACATAGGAAATTCATAAATTCCTCTCTGACCAAAAAGTGCTACAGTACCGGGTGATAAAGAAGTGATACAATGGTGATAAAACAGTGATACAATGGTGATAAAGAAGTAATACAACAGTAATAAAGGAGTGATAGAAAATTCTGATTGTATTTATCTTTGGTTTATTGTTTTGTGTTTAAATAATAGAATAAGTATAAATATCGGATTGATACGGATTTCTGTCGGATTAGGAATATTGTTTCCGTTAACCAAACTAAATATCTCGATACGGATCGGATCAAAATAACTAAAATTAAAAAATAATGATTTAACCAAACCAAACTAAATTGTCGGTACGTGGATAATTCGAATTTGATGCCCACCCCTAGCTTGGGTACATCTTTGATAGCTTTACCTTATTTTGAATATCATTCCTTACTCGTGTTCTCTTTAGATGTAAAAGTAGTGGCTTTGCATAAAAATTACTTAGTAACTAGAGTTTTGAGAACCAATACATCTACAATATCAGAGGCTAGCTAGGCTTTAGTATATTTGCTTCCACTACCTCAACTCATGCATGCTGGTAATGTCATTTAACTAGAAGAGAATTATGCATGCACAAGCAGTGGCAAGCATTGCTAGTAGAATAGCATGGATGTAGACATATGATCGAAAACCATGGTTAAGCAGAAGTGGTTCCGGTGGGATTTCCCGAACTTGAACAGCCACTTTCATACCCTCAAAGCAGTAACCTCGGCCACTGAGAAAGAAATATGTATTCGCCTCCGTCAAGTTAAACACGTCCCGCCCTCCTCTTGTAACATTATATATGAAATCTTTGTCAATGCAATTATCATAGCTAGTTTTGTTCACCTCAAGAACATTGTAGATATGCTTATCAAACCCAAAATCTGGATTAATTGGACACAGAAAATTGCTTGTGAAGGTTAGCAAATTATTATATTGGAGGTAAAAATCAATCTGATGTTTGTGACATGAGAGAGGAACTTACAAAGCCAATCACCCGCATAGAAGTTCTCGTGATTTGACCACTCTGTGAAGTCAATATTGGGAGCCCAAGTGAACCTTCCCCCTCCAACTCTATGAAGCACAGGCTGCCTGCATTCAACATGCAGCACTCTAATCATCACCATCAAAATCATCAACCACCTAACTCTACTTTTCAAACCCTCCATTCTCTCTCTCTCTCTCTCTGGATTAATTTATGGCCTTGCTAAAAATCAAACCCTCCATGCTTAAAAGGTCGCAGCGCATGCATGTCTCATGCAAAAAGGTACCAGAAAAATGAGAAAAGGGGTATGTTATGTTGTTATTGTTGTACCTGTTGAGCATGATTCTTTGGGCTTGATCATCCTAAAGGTGTGTAAAAAGATAACCCCTTATGCAATTTTTTGTTATAATTATCGATTTTACAACTCTACAAGAAAATCTTTGATGTGTGCTCAAGAAATAAAGATATCATGTTGGATCGTATTGGATGAAGTTTGTCTTTTCTTCAGCATAACTACCAGGTCATGCTTTGCATGTTGCAAACCAAATCGAGGGCTTTGAGGTGTAATTAATTGTAAGATTTCTTACTTCATTGAACTCTTTTTTACTTTTATCTTTATTTCTGAATTATTAAAGGCATATACGTGATATCAAAAAAATCTACTAATTAATCGGTTTCATAAAAATACTATAACTATATTACGTTCTTCCCTTATACTTGAAGTCCTATAATGAAAATATTTTAACGAAATTTATTTGTCTTAATTTCTAGATGATTTCGAGTTCCTTTTGGATTTATGAACTAGTAAAGAACAATAGAAGATTAGATCTCATACAGTTCAAATCCTGTTTTCACCCAATGACCAATATGTCTACAGAAACAACAAATTCAATATTAATAACTGTGTACATGTACACATTTTACAGTGTAACTATATTTAATGTGTAATATCCTGCCAAAAGAAAGCTCAAGAAACCTCCAAGAAAATGGTAACAACCAGTCTTAACATGTTTTGCAAATTTTAAAGACTTACAGAGAATCATATTAATGCAATCAAGTCTGCAAGTGCTATTTAATCAAACAAATTCACTGCCTAAAAATTCAAACAAAACGCTCCTTCCAAACGTTAAAATGTTCAAAATGAATAGCAAAGCACTAGTACTAAATTACAATTAAAAGCAGCACCAGGGGAAGGAGTAGTGATGAAGAAAAAGTAGTAGTAGTAGTAGTAGAAGTAGACATCGGTGCCGGGGCAGGCGGCATTGGTCGGAGGACGTTGACGGCAACCTTCAACCCTTGAAAGCAATAGCCCCCACTGCTAAGGAAGTAGTAGGTTTTTGTTTGTGTGAGATTAAACACATCTCTTCCGGCACCACCTGTTATGTTTTTTATGAAATCTTTGTCGATGCACTTTTCATAACTTGTCTCGTTCACCTCCAGCACATTATACTGGTACTTGTCATATCCAAAATCTAATAATATTTACCACCTTCAATTAATTTCATAAGTAATGAATACTTAAAATTAAATATGCACTAATATCAGCTTGGTTTTGATTGATTTGAAGAACAAACATCCATATGAGATAACTCACAGACAATGAGAGGATGCATGCATGCCTTGGAAATAATTAACAATTGAATTGAATGTACTACTTGAGTTACAAGTCCTTGATAGTTTAATGCTTGATTTACGTGCGAGTCATGTGTGATTAGTAATTCTTTAACATTTTGATTCAAGGAATTATCAAGTATTTTCTAATATTTTTTAATTGGGAATGGGTGAGTTCCCACATTTTATTTAATTCTAAGGGGCATTATTATTTAAACTATGTTAAATAAAAGTAAATTCGACCGAACCGATCAAATTGGCTGATGGTCTAATTTGTTTTGACCAAAAAGAAGCCACATAATTCATAACCAAACCAAATCATTATGGTTTGATTCAGTTGTAATTTTGAGCTTTTGTAAATCGAGCTAAATTTACATCAGAATGAACACTTATATATATTTACTTAGATTATTTTAGTTTACACTCGTAGTCCTATGAAACATTGAAGTTATTGATATTTGATTGTAACTATATTAGTAATGAACTTCGAAGGCAGATAATATGTTGAATTATAGGATGGTTCAATGTGTAGGAAAATGAAAAATATGTAGGAGGTTATGGAATTTTTGTTGTTGTTGTATTTGGGCTAAGCAAAAAGGAAACGGTTTGGGCTTATCTGGCAAAAAATAAGGTTTGGGCTTAGACCAAATTGCCCGATCCAAAGTGTTCAATATTGTCTTGATTTGGTTCGGTTTTCTCAGTGATTTTTGTTAAAATCAAACTGAATCAAACCGTTCTATTGAAATTAATTTGACTGCAGTTTAAGAGAAACTGATCCAATACATTCCGATTAGAGTAGGAGGTACATTTGATATTTTCAGTTGTATACAATAAAGCATGAAAGGCAGAGGCTGCAGGGCCGGCCCAAGGCCATGGCTTTTTGGAGAGATTTTATGGAAACCCAAGGACATGGGTTCATGACACCAAAATTTTCTGAATTTTGAGCCATATGAAAGTTTTGAAAACATTAAAAAATAAATAAAAATTTGGACCACATCAAAACTAAACAATATACCTACATTAACCCTTAAATGTATATATTTCTGGGGTGATTTGTGTGAATATGTAGTTCTGTTTTGAGAGGTCACTGAGGGTGCCGAAAGTTTAGGACCAGCCCTAATTAAGGGGGAGAGATATACAATGTCGTTACAAAGATTTTTTTTTTATTGACGTTACAAATTTTGAAGGTATTTAATTTTCACCGGTATGGGTTCCATGTACTGTCTCATAATTATTGAATAATTTGATAATGTTCAGCAAATTATCAACACCACAAGAGGATACATTATTTTTTAACACAAGCGATAGTTTAAATTACAATGGGGAGGGAGTTTCTCGCATACAAAGTATCATATGAAGGTTCGAACCTGAGACTATTAGTCTGCAAATTAAGACTTTTTTCCATCGGACTAGACCCTGTTGGCCAAGAGTTATATAAATTGAGATATAATTATTTGGGAAAGATATGAGAAATGCCTTTGGAAAATAATATTAATAGGTGCAATTGGAGAGGAGCCCATATAAAAATGAAAAAAAAAAGGTACAAGCTAAGAAAAAGGTAAGAGAGAATTAAGGGATACGATTAACAGTAAGAATAATTTTTGCTTGTGGGTTTTATGAATAATTCATTTTCCTAGGAAACAAACAAACAAGGAAACAAATTAACAAGCAGTAATCAAAGAAAAAGGATAAATGATGATAATGATGATGAAGAAGAGAAAGAGAGAATAAAATTAACTTACAGAGCCAATCACCAACGTAAAATGTTTCGTGAGAAGACCACTCTGTGAGGTTAACGTTTGATGGCCCCCAACTTGTCTTGCTTCCTCCAACAGAATGCATTTTCCCACTGGCATTACCCATCTCAGCTCTCAACATTATCACCATGGCCACTGTCATGCCCACCGTCAACACCCTTCTCAAACTTAAACCCTCCATCATCACAACTCTCTCTCTCTCTCTCTCTCTCTCTCTCTCTCTCTCTCTCTCTCTCTATATATATATATATATATATATATATGTGGAGTGTTGTTTATGCCAAGAAAAGTTGGGTTCAGGCAGTCTAGGGCTGTCAATGTTAATTCTCATTCATTTTATGTGATTTGGAGTTTACCTCTAAACCCTTTATTTTTTTCTGGATTTAGCAGATTCTGCACCTATTAATTTACATGCATATTTAATGCTGCTTTAATTAATAGGCACCAAAAATTGTTGAAATGGCCTATTGGCCATTCTTGATTTATTACTGCCATTACTGGATTTTTATTTTCTTTGTTTGTTCGGATAAGTATCGATTTTCTTTTTTCTTTTTTGGTTTTCAGTCGCACCTAGACATGCAAACGGATCGTATATACTTTAATATAAATCCAAATCCATTTATAATCGGATTGTCAAATTCGGATTGTATTCGGACTATCTAATTGCACCTATCAACCCATATCCGTTACACATCAGATTTATTTTGAGATTTACAAAAAATAAAATTTTCATTAGTAGTCTAGTTCTTTTATTGTATTTATCTACTTTTTATATTTAAATTTTATCATAAATATTAGTTTTAAGTGTATTCTTAGTGCTATAAAACTAAAATTACACATTTACACATATAAAGCATAGAGAAACTAAATTATACTTCATACTAAGTCGGATATGATTAATTATAATCCATATCCGGATCCATTTATAATCTGATTACCGGATTCGGATTGTAATCGGATTATTGAATTGAGAAGTCCAATCCATCTCCTATTAATTACACTGAATTCAGATCAAAATCCAATTCATAGAAAGGAAGCCTTGACAACATGAGGATTCATTTATTGAGGATCAATAAATACAACTTAGGGGGCATGAAGCCTGATCAAGATGCATAGAAAATCAGAGGCACATGTACCCAAACCATCTATTTAGACACACAAGATTGACCACCTTTTATTTAGGCAACCCACAGGATTGACCACCTTATGTGGCATCCTATGCAGTCATGTCATGTCAATTAATGAATATTGTCATGTTAATTCTTTTTATTTATTTATGAAGATACAACAACACTCTAGCGAGGACGTGGCAAGAGTTATAGTTTCATCAATGGAATCAAAAAAGTAAAAACTAACCTTAGAGCATCTCCAATAGTAGTAGCAAACCAAACTCTTTAAATTGAAGTTTGTTGAACTACGTGGTAAATTAAAAAGCTTTGTTTGCTACTTAAATATTTTCTGCCGCACCAGATTCTTCAATTCAATTAATGCAATGTTATGGGAAAAAATGAAAAAAAATGAAACCATGTGAAAAATGTCTATGTATTAATTATTTAAAAAGAAAAAAAATACATGTTTTTTATATTTTCAAGGTAGGTTTTCCAAAGTAAAATTAAAATGTTTTGAAGAGTCAAGGTCAACTTACAAGTCCTGAAGAGAGAGAAAGAGATTGCAGTTTTGATAACTGAGTTTGACAAGGCTGTTGGAGAGGGTTTTGATGATGTGGCTCACCTATTTTAGCATTCCAAAGTTGTTGAAGATGTTGTTGCAGACGCTCTTACCAACCTCTCCTCTTCCATATCTCTGCCACTCCTACCAACCTCGACACCACCCAAGTCACTATGCCATTCACCATATCCCCCACAGCCTTCCTTTCCCTTTTGATAATCTCTCTCTCTCTCCTTTCCTCACAACCCCTCTTCTGCCTCAACTTTCGTGGAAATATTTAAACAATAGAATAATTGTGTTATAAAAATAAAATAAGCAGAGTATAGGAAGTACCACTAAATATTGGGAGTGGAATTATATTTGCTCTTTGTGGTGTTTACACTGACAGAATTTCTTCTCAGATAGAATTCACTCTCTCTTTTCTTCCCTAACTCTCACTCTCTTCTCTTCTAATTGGTTGTATATTTTCAACTGAAGGGGAAGCCTATTTATAGGCAATTCCAAAGGCCTCCCGTGGATGTACAATGCATCTCCAAACCTTCTTTTTTCAACACCATCATTTCCCCTTTTGACTACCATACTCAACACCATCAATTCTCTTTATGTGGGCTCCACCTTTATTATTTACAACAAATTGTTAATTTTAAACAATTTTTCTCATGACAAACGAAACCAACAGCCCCTACACCCTCAACCATATCCCCCACAGCCTTCCTTTCCCTTTTGATAATCTCTCCCTCCCTTCCTCACAACCCCTCTTCCACCTCAACTTTCGTGGAAATATTTAAACAATAGAATAATTGTTAATTTTAAACAATTTTTCTCATGACAAATGAAACCAACAGCCCCTACACCCTCAACTTTCGTATAAAGGGAATGATTTATTTATTTATTTTTTCATTTTCAAAGAAAATAGAAAAATGATGAGCAACATAGTCTTTTGCTCCTTTTAACAAAACCAATGTAGATTGTCATTGATTTCTGATGCATAACGTACTGACTAACGCTGTAACCTTTACGTCGGGGACTCCCTATCGGTTTTCCGACAAATCACACGTACCCCACAGAGCGCGAACCTAAACGAGGGTGAGTTATCGACCCTGGTGCTGCTATCCAATGCGTATTGTAGCCAAAACTGAAAATGCCATCTTCGTGGTGGTGGTGATGAAGGTTTCAATAGAGATGGAGACAGATGGATCAATGAGCGCTAGATCTTGAAATTGTTGTTGTCGAGATAGTACCTAGATTTGGGAGAGGACAAGACACATGGATTTCTAGAACAATTGGAGCAGTTTGGTTGATTTTTTCTTTCAACTTTACAGTTATGGGTATCAACAGTTCCATGGCAACATCCTCTTTCAAGTCAGGGAGTAGTTTTTCTTTCTTTGCTTTTGTTTTTGTTTTTGTTTTTTTGCCCCAGATTCAAGTTTTGTTTTCTTCCTTTTTGTATGTGGTGTTATTTACTTCATCTACTTGTTTTTGCCTTTGTTGAAGCGCATGTCATTTTATTTTATGCTTGTTTCTTTCCTTTATCTTTTTCTGAATTTTAGTTTTAGCCACCTTTTCCTTATTTTAATTCTTATCTCCAATAGTTTCCATCTTGTTTAGCATCCTAACGAAATCTTCTTTTGTTTGTGGTGTTGGTTGCGAGGTTGTTTGTCAATCTTGAAGAACCATAGCGTTCACCTTTCGCAGAAAATTTTGCAGTGGAGCAGTTACAAGACATACTGCAGTCTGATGCTGATGCTGTTGCAGTTGGTGTTATTTTCAGTTGGTCTTGTGACTCGTTCATGGATTGGACTTTGTTGGATCACTTTGTGCATCATTTATTCATTGTCCACTTGCCCAAGTTTTGCATGTTGGTTGTTGTTGATGAGCAAGCTTTACAGTGGTACTCTTTTTTCCTTTATTGGATTTTCCTTCATTTGTGGGTTTTTTAAGACAAGGTTTTAATGAGGCCATTATTGCTCTATCAATGGACTCTACTGGGATCATTTTTGTCTCTCATGTATTGTTTTGGCAATAGTCTTCTTTTTTCTTTTTATTTGTTTCCTCGTAACTGTTTCTGTAACATTCCACATCGACCAATGAAGATGGGGTGATGTGCCTTATATGTACATGTCCGCCTTCATCTAGCATGATGCCTTTTGGGAGCTCACTAGCTTCGGAGTCATGCCAACTCCGAAGTTAAGCGAGTTGGGGATAGAGCAATCCCAAGATGGGTGACCCATTGGGAAGTTACTCGTGAGTTCCTAAAAACAAAATCGTGAGGGCAGAGAGGGCCGCCTAAAGCCGACAATATCGTGTTACGGCAGAGCCGATCCCGGGATGTGACAATTTGGTATCAAAGCCACTCTGTCGTGTGGTGCGAGTGTGCCGACGAGGACGTCAGACCCCTAAAGGGAGTGGATTGTAACATCCCACATAGACCAACGGAGAGGGGGTGATTTGCCTTATATGTACCTGCCCGCCTCCATCTAACATGAGGTCTTTTGGTAGCTTCATGGATCTTTTTATGATCACCATTAGTTGTCGATACAGATACAAATGGGTAAGCCTATTTCTTCCCCCTTAATACCTTGGAATTAAGGTATTGGTTTGGAAGGTGGTGAGAAGGTTAACAATGTAGCAAGAGTTATGCATGCACGTTGGAGATAAAAGGTTTGGATGGAGTTACAACTCCAGATATAAACATTTTACGTTAGGGATTGGAGAAAGTTAAAACTGGAATCGGAGGAGAAATGGGAAGAAATTTAAAATTTGTTGTGTGAACAAGGACTAAATTGTAGAGGAATTTAAAGATGTCGAGGTATCATGTAATTTTAAGAAAGGTTGAGGGGTTGAAGTGCAGTTTAGAAGATTCCGAGGTAGTTATGAAATTTTTGTAAGGGTGGTAGGTTGTAGCACCCCGTCCTAAAAATCACTGTTCAATTGATTATTTAATATCCTTCGATGTAGGGGCACTTTAGTCACTTTTTGTTTAGGAAGGATTTTGGGGAATTGAGTGGCACCGTTGCATAGAGCTCGACGATACGAGTTCGTACACATGTGGCATGCCCAATTCCGAGTTGTAACGAAGGTGGAAAGATTTAGAAACGAAAAGAACGTAATGGGAATTTTCAAATTTGTTACTACTATAGTACCCGAGGCTGCTTTTTATTTTCCTACTTCTTCTTTCTCTCCCCCCCCCTTTTTTTTTCCCTTAGGCATTTCTTCTTCCTTCTCTTGCGACAGTCACTATAGCAACAATGACTGTTTGACTTCTCAACCACCAATCAATGCCGTCGTACACCGGTTGGCCATACCACCTTCATGAAAAATGTTTATCTCTTCCTCATCTACCTAGCCCAGTGGTTAATAAACGTCAACCATTAAGGATTTCTTTGATTTTTAACGAAAAATAGCACTGATGGCTTTGTCCTTTTTCCAGCGATTTTTGGGTGTTTTTCGGCGATTCCAATGACCAAATCCTTCAAGTGAGGCATGGAAATTCATCCCCTCATCATGCTCTACATTTTATGTAGGGTTAATTTTGGAATTTTGGAGATTGATTTAAATACCCATATTGGCCACTTTTTGGCCGGGGTCTAAGACCAAAAGTTGCTCCTCTTGTTAGCCTGAACGCGTTGGTATAGGTATTGGCCGGTGTTTTGGAGATTTTCCATCATCGAAAAATCTCTCAAGACACCCACATTTGCCGGCTGTGAGTGACGGCCCGTGGGCCACTGTGTGGCGGCCCATTGAGTTCTAAATTGTTTCCCTTATCGTCCTGAGCACGACAATATACTCAATTTTGGACTTGGTTATCGTTTGACAGTTTCACATGTATTGCACCTATTAAGCGATATCCGGGTTCGATAGGTTCGGACCTTTCGATCGTTCCCAATTTCAAATATGTTGTTCTTTGTACCTCTTGAATTATGTAGGAACTTGTTGATCGAGAATCGGAGTCCCGGATACTCCGAGTCAATGATTCTAAGTTTAGGCGAAACGATCGCCGTCTAATCTTGCTATTGGCTTAGATTTGACCACTCGATCGAGATCAAACTTTCAGGACTTGTTTAGTAAACAATGGTTGACCTATAGGACATTTCGAATCGGAAATTGGAGATTGTGGGGCTGCGGTCCTAATTGACCTAGATAGTGGTCCTTCGGATTGTCTTCGGACACCTTAGTTACCTTCGAATTTGTCTAGGCTAGTATGACATTGCCACACGAGTATCGGGGACGACCGAACCATGTGGTGTGAGAATTTGCATTCTCAGGTTGAGTATATCTCCCTGAGTTATGCGAAGGGAATTGACGGATTATTTGCATTCTCAGGTTGAGTATATTGATCAGTTCATAATTGTATATCATTTTGTACCCTTCTAACTTATGATTTGGTTATGTTTTTGAGTTAAACTTGTGCTTTTAATCTTTTTTGTGTTTGTGATTCAGTTAATTGAGCTTAAGGTAGCAATGATGACTTTGGATAGGAAAAGGTGCAAAATGGTGCAAAAACGTGCAAACTGAGTTAGAAATTTATTTCGGCCTTAACTCATTCCTCCGACTTTGGATTGGCCCAAATGACATGTGGTTGGAAAGATGACATTTTGAACTTCAAGATGGACGGCTCAAAGTCATCAGTTGCTTAAGGGAACCCAATTCATGAACCCACGAAGTTGGTAGTCATGCTGAACTAAGGATGAGCTGATTGTTGCTTGGTCATGAAGAGTTATGCATGAGCTATGGTTTCTGGTGGGATTTTTTGGTGAAATGCAACAGCCAAATAAGAAAAGAAACTGATTTTCAATTGCATTGGTATGTTAGGTGAAGTTGGTGAAGTGGGTGTTGTAGGTGAAAGTCATACTCAATTCAGATTTCTCACTTCCTTCTCCCTATAAATACCACTTCCATTCCACATCAAAATAAACCACATCCTGGGATTCGCACTCCTACAAACCGCTTCATCCATCCTCTAACACTCCCATCATTTTCCCAAACACATTTAGACACACATCCTGGGATTCACACTCCCACAATTCATCCATCCTTTACTCCACCCTTCATACTCTCATCATTTCCTGAACACATTCAGAAACCACCCTCAAACACTCCCATAACCCCGAACACTCCAGCCGTCAACCCAAAGCTCTAAACAACCCCAAATCACCAAAACAGTCCTAGCAAGCCTCTTTTACATTTCCCTACAAATTTCTTTTTCTTAGCCATCACCACTCACCCAAACTCATCCCAAATCACCTCCTTAACTTTCATACGTCCTTCTAGACGTGGGGAAACTCTTGGAAAAGCATTAGACGTGGAGAATCTCTTGAAGAAGCATTAGACACCATAAGAACTTCAGAAAAATATTTTGCTACTCTGATTGCATTCATTATGTTTTCTCATTTCTGTTTAAATTTCTTTCCCACTATGAGTAGCTAAATACATAACTAGGGCTTCGATGTAACCTAACATGAATATTCTAGGTTTATAAATTTTAAGTTTGAAGTTTGATTCATGATTCATGTTCTTATTCATTATGACTACCTACCTATGTGCTAATCGGAATGCCTAGCTATCATTCAGATTTGTGTATCTTGGTTGGAATTAAGAGTAGACACCATATGCCTTAATTTCAATTGAACTATGAATAGGAAAAGTATGTATGGACATTCGACAACAGGGATTAGATACATGCTTGGTTGTTTAATACATTCTTCTGTGCTTAATGGATTTCTAATGCTTAATTTAGGTTCGATAACAAGGATCTAATTAGGGAATTAGGAATACAAGGTTAGGACCAGACACCATGGCTTAATCATACTTTAGCTAGAATCAATCTTTGAATATGAATTGGACTTGTCACTTTGAATCATTATAACCTAGAATTGGATTGTTATGGTGAATCGAATGCCCTAGTCTCTAAATCTGTTTTCCAACCATTAGGACCACTCTTTGTTACACTTGTTTACTTGCTTTCGTTTGCAATTTCATTTTGTTCATTTGTTTTCACAATCACAAGCACTCAAACTTTATATTCCAATTTCATCTTGCTTCAATTGTTTCCAAACTCAATCTTAATTTAAAATATGTTTTAGACTTAACTTCTTGTTTCTAGAATTGGGTAATCTAAGTACATAATTAATATGAACTTCTCAGTCCTCGTGGGTACGACCTCGTACTTGTCTTGCTATACTACTAATTGGCCCGTACAATTGCGAGTAACACAACATATATCTCCCTGAGTTCTGCAAGGAATGCGTCTTAGGCCAACCATATGTCCCCTGAGTTTTGCCAGGATTGTGTCTCAGGTAGATCTTGTGTCCCTCAAGTTCTGCGAGGATTTATCACACACGTGGCCGCATATGTGGTGCGAGGGGAATTGATGGATTATTTGTGTTCTCAGGTTGAGTATACTCCTTAAGTCCTGTGAGGGGAATTGATGAATTATGTTTGAGGTACATTTATTAGGAGAATAGTGCAGTACCAACGTGTGGTACAGTTAACAGGATACTCTACACCACCCTGCTCATATTATCTGCACAGGGTTGGCCAGGATCCCTAGTCACCTACCAGACTTATCTACTTAGGTGGTTAGCTAGTTTCCTCTTCCCCTGTTGCCTTTGGATTTGATGGTATTTCCTTATACCTCTTGGTGGGTGATTACATGATATATGTACTATGTAGATGATTGAAGGTATGGCTTTCTAATAAAAGATTTGGTTATTTAAGTGTTTGGATGTACAACAATAAACTAATTGAATAGTTAGGTACATAATTTTCTGGCGTGATATTCAATTATATAGCTTGTTGAAATTAAAGTAAAGAATGATTCTAGATTTTATTGTTGGTTTCTTGAAGAATATTATATTATCTAAATTGTGATTGTTTTAGTAGAAAGAACTACGGGTGGCTTGATCCCTTAGTAAAAGTACATAGGCAATCTAGGCTAACCTAGGTGCAGCCGCAAGTTTATAATTTGTTTTTTATGTTCAGTTTTGTAAGTTGAATTTGCTGAACGCTTGGGAGTAATTGAGTTTACTGTGGAGACTATTGGTTTTTGAGTAGAGGTCAAACCCTAAAGCAATTTTTGGTTTAGGGCAAGAAGTGTATTTTGGTCATTCGTGCCTGACACCTGCCAGGTGTTGGATATACACAGGGTTTGACACAGATTCCAAAGTGGAATTTGGTTCGGGTCCTTTCATAATTCATATTTTTTGAGCATTTTTTTGTTGTTGTCAATGTAACTCACTTCATTGAATGTGAAAAAATTTAAACTTTACGAGTTTGGAGCCCAATAATATAGACAGAAGCACAATACAAAGGCTCAATAGAGATGTACAAAATATAACTTTAAAATGGTCAAGAACAAATACAAAGCTCTAGTCTAAAATAACACAAAAACATAAAACTCTAGATTTCAAATAAGTTCGGCCACACTAATCATAACACAACAACCCCACCGCCATCACAAGTCCACAACCACTAAAGGAGGAGTCAAGAGTAACTAGGTGAACCAAATGTCTATAATCCAAGCAAATAGTGCATGCTCCACTTTAAATGCATCCTCACACCTGAAGTTGCCATCAAGGAAGAACGATGTAAGAGACACTAATGGAACCGATGAGCTCGGTGATGGAGAATTGGCAATATGAGGCAGCCTCAGGCTAGGATTGAAATGTAGAAAGACAAGATTGACCTAAGGCTAGTTGGACACTTTATAAGATAAAGCCTTATTGGTTAAAATGCCCCTTGAAATTTTGGTCAAATCTCACTTTCCCCCTGAAACTGAAAGTGACCCATATTGCCCCTTTGAGCGTGGTTTCATATTTCACTTTTCCCCTTTGAGTGTGGTTTCATGTTTCACTTTACCCCTGCCATCAACTATGTTCCAAACTCAATAAAAAAAAATGATGACATGGCAAGGGTAATATGGTATTTTCATCCCAAATGGCTATTTTCCCCTAATGTGAGATGGGCATGTGGCAATATGTGGAGCCTACTTCTATATATCCTTTTTTTTTGGCAGAAATTAATTAAACAAATAAAATAACAACAGAAAAATAAAAATACAATTCCCATATTCCCCTCTCCCTTCCCCACCTCAAGCGCCCATCACAACCACCCTAAATTACACTACTAGCTCACTATAATATTGTTTAGGAAGAGAGACAGAGAGACAGAGAGACAGAGAGACAGAGAGATAGAGAGATAGAGATAGAGAGAGGTTTGTTGTTAAGCTAATCTTGGGGGTGCTTGATGGGTGGTGAGATGGTGATACTGTGCATATTGGTAGCATGAAGATTGGTGGTGCTGGGCAGAGTTCAGCGCCACTACAAGAAACACGAGCATAATCTCTAGAAAAATCTTCGAGAAAATTTTCAGCAGCACGACACCCACATTTGCTACTCTTCCACGTCAAGCACACCGATGACCTCATGGTCCTCTGTTTGGCCAACGAGACCGCAGCTCGTACGTCGTAATTTCATCAATACCGTCCCATCAATTCCCCCAATTTTCAATTTTTGATCTTTTTTGTGCAGGCAAAATGCCTTTGGCTTTCCTTGAAGACATTAATCAGATATTCGTCGTTTCGTCTCTTAATAACCTTCGTCTCTTTGCTTTCGTTAGTGGTTGGTTGTTTGGGTATGGTGTTGGCTCGATAAGTTAGGATGGGGAGGTTGGATCTAGAGGGGAGAGAGACGAGATGGGTGGCTTCAATTATGGTTCGAAAGGGATGGATCGATATGTTGGTGGGGCTGCTGGGAAGAGGGGGGACTTCTTAGAAGAAGAGGAACTATTGGTGTAATTTGGGTTGTGAATGGTGGGGTAGGTTGCTACTTGTGCAAATAATCTAGATCCTTCGCCCTTTGAACTTCTTTCTTTCTCTTCCTCGATTATTGTAAAAAAGACTGGAGTAAATAGACTACATCCAGGAGGTGTTGACCAAAGGCCTTATGATGCCTAAGTTAGTTCAATTGAATCTATGTAAAACAATATCTAAAAAAGGGTACAGAGATTTCTCTATGGTGAGAACTGGGTGGCCGGAGCCGTGTGCGGTGGCGCTTAGTCGTGTATGAAAAAATATGGAGAGTGGAGAGTGGCGAGGCCGACGGCAAGGGTGTTTCCGTCGGCTAGGAGAGAGGGAAAGAGATGACTCGGGTATTTTTGCAGGATTTTGAAGCTGGGTTTAGAGTTACCTTGAGTGTTGAATGAAGCCGTGTATTTATGGGAGCCTTGGAGGCTAGGGTTTTGCAAAGAATAAACTCTTATTTGGAAGGAGTTTATTCTTTCCCCAAATTGCAGAGATTGAGTCCATTAGGGATTTGATTGGGATCAAATCTCCTTATTTTATGATGATATCTCCAAATAAGGATAATATCTTAATTAGTGATATTATCTCTTTAAATAAAGATAATATCCCTATTTTTGGTGTCAATTATCTTGGCAAATAAATGACTTGATTAATTTAACCTAGTAGATATTCTTCTTATCCATGTGGTGTCTCTTGACTGTAGGCTAAATATTTGTTCCCACAACTGCAATGAGGGTTAAGGTGGGGAATTGACTTTTTTTTCTTTTTCTAATGTTGTTTTATTTGTTTAATTAATTTCTATAAAAAAAGAATTGGATATATAGAGGTGGGCTCCACATATTGTCACGTGACCATCTCACATTACGAGAAAATAGCTATCTGGGATGAAAAGACCATATTACCCCTACTACGTCATCATTTTTTATGGAGTTTGGAACAGAGTGACTACATGGGGCAAAGTGAGATACGAAACCACAGTAAAAGGAGTGTCAATTTCAGTTTAAGGGGATAAAGTGAGATTTGACCAAAATTTTAAGGGGCATTTTAACTAATAAGCCTAAGATAAATGTGCAAGGCTTAGGAGGCCCAACTTGGGGCACTAAGAAGCATAAGGGGCGACACACATGTGGGAAAAGTCACACATGTGAACGAATGGGTATTTAAGTCAAGTGATAGTTTCATTCTCATTTAAGGTTTCATTCTGATATTGTTATTGATTCACATGTATAGGTAAATATTATTGCGCTGATGCTAGTTATCCACAAATGAAAGGATATTTAGGCACTTATAAGGGTGGGCGAAATTATCTTCTTGATTTATGATAAGGAAATTGATATATTCGTATTTTACATATAGAATATATCTCTATTTGCTTTGTTTTAGTATCAAATTGGTTAGTTTAATGTGTTTAGGGAAGATTTTGTAGGCAACCGTCTCTAGCAAGGCTTTAGAACTAGAACTACGATTTTTGGAGGCTTAAGGGATTGAAATTGGTGGAATTATCAACTCAACGAAATCTCCAAAACTCACTCTATCATTTCATCAAACACCTGGAGTGCATCTATGCAAGTGTCAATTTATACCCACAACTGGTCTCAATGACCAGTGTCAGAAAGATAGAGTTAGAGAAGTTTACCATCATTTTTGGAACAGAAATCATATGCAGCTATTGAAATTGGAGAAGACCCATGATTTGGCTTGGAGATAAGACAAATGATAAGTTTCAACAACATTATAGTCAGCACATTTTCAAAAGGGAGCAAAAAGAATATACATAAGAAGAGATTGAAGAGAAACTTGGTCATTCAAGGTTTATTTCTTTACTAGCTTATTGGAGCACTATTATTAAAGTTGGGGCATTTGGTGAAATACATGAGCAAGCACTTGTCGGCTAGGCATTTACTGATCACATTTGGAAGAAGCTGTGGTTTGCTATGAAGCATTTGCTGAGGCATTTGTTAAACTCATGGGCTGAAATTGATAATGGCTAGGCATTTATAATTTTGCCAAAATACAAAGCATGTGAAGCCTAATTTCCTAGATTCCTTCTTTGACTTGAAAATTTCTATTTCCAAGTCTTAGCCGCAACAAAGGGTTTCTCCTTTGGAGATTGGATTTTATTATTAGCCTTCCCATTATTCCCAATTTCCTTTTTTCTCCCCTTAGCCGTATCTTTTCTCCTTTTGAAAATGGGTATTCTCTTATTTTCCTATTTTCCTTCTATTTCCCAATTTCTCTCTATAAATATGTTTTCCTTATTTTTAGAGGAATGCCCTTGGCCTATAAATATAAAGCTTTAACCAAAACCTAGAGGACATATACCATATACTCTCATCATATTTCAATGCACCCATAAATATATCAGAGAGTGACCCAAGAGTTTGCTGATGCGGAGCTTTTAGAGCTTACGAAGGTGTTGCTGTGGAGAATCCAGAGATCAAGTCCATCGGCCAAATCGGTTTTATGACAACAATTTTTTTTTTTTTTTTTAATCTTCTCTTTTGTCATGAACTAATTTCCCTTAATAGGACTATGTTGTAGTCTAACCATGAATACTTAAATTTGTATAGTTATAGTAATTTATGATTACTATTCCATGTGTATTTGTTACTGTTATTAATGCTTTAAATATCTAGCTAATATTTAATTGATGATTCAAAAGGAGATCGAGAGGAGATGCTTGGTGTTTGCTTCTTGTAACAAATACCATGTCTTGAAGCCCAAAAGGGAGTAACATAACTCATGCATTTTTCTTGCAGGTTCTCCTAGAAGTTAATGAATTCTTGATTTTCTAAATTTGTTGCTCAAGAGAGAATGAGTTGTTAATTAAGAATACTTTTGGTTGAGCCTGAGAGGGGATATCGAATGAATTAGGAGAAACTAGTTGTCAACATGGGTAGTAATTAGGGTTAATTGGCTATAAGAATTAAATGAAATTGGTTATGGTGAAATCGGATGCTTTAATGCCTCATCACCTTGATTTTGTAAACCATTATTTAAATTGTTACTTTTCATATTTGTTTTAATTTAGTTTAATAAATCAATCACTATCATTAATCAATTGTTCAAATAAACTTTTTAATTAATCATAATTGGTAATTAAAAGGAAATTACAGTCTTCGTGGGAACGGCACTTCACTTATCTCTGTATTACTAATGTGGATTGTGCGCTTGCAATAATTTCATAATAGAAACTGTGGTAACCAAATTAAATCAAAACGCTACGTCAAATATTTCCTTCTATTTGGGGATTATTTGACATAATTGTGAGTTACTCAATTTAATTGAGAGTTATCCAATTTAATTGGAAGTTACCTAATTTAATTGGGATTGATTTGATTCATACCTTAATTAGGGATTTGATTTAAAGGCAATCTCGCCAAATCAGGGAGGAATAATTCATTTCCAACTACGAAATTATTTATCTGAAACCCTAGCCTCCGAGGCCCCTATAAATAGATGGCTACACACAAGGGTTGAGGTACGTCTAAATTCCTACTGAAACTCTGCAAAATTTCCCTCTCACAAACCCTAGCTGCCACCTCTCTCTCCCTCTTACATAAGGCTCCGGCCACCCCTCACGGCTCTGGCCACCTGGTTTACACCTTACATATACATCTCCGTACCCTATTTAGCCATTGTTTTCTCTATGAATCAATTGAACTAACTTAGGCATCGGAGGACCTTTGGCCAACACCCCCTAGGTGTCGTCTTATTTGGATCTATTTTGCAGGGAGAAAGAGGCGGCAAAGAAGAAAGGGGAATCTTTCAATCGAATATTCTCGTGAAAACAAATCGCTCCCACAAATTGGTGCTTTCATTGAGAGCACGAGATATACTCAAAGCGTGCTCCAAACCAATTTTTTCAATCAACGGAAGCCTTCCAAACAACCATGGTTGGAAGCAAACCCCTTAGGACCAAAACCACCGCGACGGCTCACTCTGGAACGGCCGAAACCTTTATGCCACTGCGAGGTACAGCTGCTGCCAGCGTTTTGCAGCAGCCTCCCGTGGCTAACAAAGCTGCCCAATAGCTCCCTAGTGAGTTTCAACAGCCCCCGGTGGCTGCCTATGTCATCCAACCACCTCCGGGTGCCTCACAACCTTTCCAAACAACTGCTATAGCAACCGGACAGCCACCAAACCATGGGGACAGCTCCTTGCAGCCGCAAATCACCTCTGTGAACCACCAAATAGTGGCTGGAATTGCTGCACCTGTTGTGGATGCACCAAGCCAAGGCCCCGTGGTCGGATCTAGCCATCTTCATGGCACCGCCGCCGATCATGGTGGAATCTCAAGGTGGGCTCATTACCACCGCCGACTTAGGCCCGATCTTGGAGCAACTTCAAGCATTCCCTCCATTGCATCCACGCTCCCGTGTACACCTCCAGCGAAACCCTAGCCCGTGTGTAATTGGGCTCCACACACTTCTCTCCTCCCGATCCACGAAGTCAAGCAGACCTTAATCTGAAAGTTGACCAGTTAACTCAGAGAATGGACGGCCAAAGCAACTTGATAAGGCAGCTCCTCAACCAAATAAACTTGGCTCAAAACCTTGGCCTTGGACAACCTGGTGAAGAGAGAAGGATGGACGAACGCATCGGTAGGCAGCTCGATGGGTACCAAGCATGAGTAAGCAGACAAGGAGAGAGACAACAATGTGATCGGCTTGCTGACATGTCACAGGCATCCGCGAGCCACACTCAGAGTAGACGAAGTCTCCCATCCAGATTGAGTTTACGGAACAACATGGACGAAAGGATGGACCCACGACTTGACATTCACGCCCGCTTGGGCCCACAAAGAAGTATCCATTCAAGACTGGGAACATGAGGGACACGAGTTCGTGAACGATTGCGTGATGAGTGTAACGATCAACACTCACCAACCCGCCTAAGAACCAATTCGCGACAACAACTCGTGGAGGAATCTTAACAAGCCTAATCCACCAATTTGCCTCACAGGCAGGGCAACCAAGGAAGTCGACCTCTGCAAGTCGACGAGGAAGTCAACCATCCTCACATGAATCGTAGAGGTCGCCAGCGTGATCGGCAAGCCATACGCGCAGAAGATGTCGAGAAGGTAATAAACGACCGACTTCAAAACTTAAAGATTCGCGGAAATTTCGAAATGCTCTGCGTAGGGAGGTGGAACAAGTAATTCTACGCTTTTCACAGCCAAAATTGAGCAGGCTGCTCCCCCGAAGTGATTCTCAACTCCTTTGTTCGTGCATTTCAAAGGCGATTTCGATTCCGAGAGCCATCTAAAGCACTTCAAAAGTGTCATGATCCTTTACAAGGCTAACGACGCGTTGCTGTGTAAGGTGTTTGCAATGACCTTGCACCTTGCGAGGAGCAGCCCAAGATTGGTTCCACACCCTACCATCTGGTCGATCAGCAGCTTCAAGGAGCTGGCTTACGTCTTCACTAAAGAATTCACCTCTTACCGGATAATCAAAAAGAACTCTAACCACCTGCAAGAAGTCTGATGAATCCCTTTGAGATTACATCAAGAGATTTAAAGCAGAAAAAGCCAACATTGTAGGATGTGACAACCGAATAGTATCCACTACTTTCAAGAAGGGCCTTCTAGCTGAACATGATTTATAGCGTGAGCTGACTATCACTCCTAGCCAGACTCTGGCAGAGGTCTTCTCGATCGCAGAACGCTACGCGCTCTGGAATGATGATCGAATCGCCGCGAAGAAGTCTACCAAGCGGGAAGATCAGCCAACCAATAGACAAAGCCAAGGAAGTGACAGGTTTAACAACAGGAACAAGTGAAGGACAAACCTTGGGTAAGAGGACCGCCACCCTTAAAAGGAGATCCAGACAAGAGGGATACCAGAAAATACTGTGCCTTGGATGCACGGACACACTATGAACAACTGCTTCGCTTGGAAAGCACACCTTGAAGAACTTGTGACAGAAGGTCACTGCACGTTATTCATTGCGAAGCAAGCCATCCAGCATATTGAGGATTGTGACACCGCGAAGGAGCCACCCCAGAATGTCATAAGGATTAACACAACCCTAGCTGACTCTGAAGAGTCTTGGCTAACCAGCAAAGAAAAGAAGTGGAAGATCAAACAAGCCACTGTGATCTCCCAAATCTCGATCGACCTTCCACTGGTAGAAGACAATCTCGTGATTGGCTCCCAAAAGAAAGACCTGATCGGCCTCGACATGCCACATAACGATGCCCTTGTCATTAGCATTCAAATTGCTCAGGCTATAGTAGACCGACTCTATGCAGATGAGGGTAGTGCAGCCACTATCCTGCAACTGGGGGTCATCCAGCAGATGAGCTTGGAGACGAAGATCAACAAATCAGCCCGATTGCTGACCAGCTTTAATGGTACAGCAACGGTTACCGTAGGCACGATAGAGCTCGACGTCTACTCCTCACCTGTAATCAGCTAGCCAACATTCATGGTCATTATTGAGACCTTACCTTACAACAGAATTCTGGGCAGACCATGGATCGGCAAGATCAACGCCATCACTTCTGCCACACATAAGAAAATTTGCCACCCAATTTCTAGGGGCGGTGTCGGCCATATCAACAGCGATCAGGCAATGGGGAGGAAATGCTCCGCCCAAGGGCTGAAGAAAAGCAAACAAGTGCAGTTCATCCCTGTGAGTCAGGCATATCTGAAGGAAGTTGAACAACCGGATCTTGCTCCCTTATAGCAATCAAAGCATCAGGACCAAGCAGAGGAAATATGCCTAGAGGTCTCTCTTGAAGAATGATGGAAACCCGAAGAGGACATCGAGCTAATACCCTTGGATCCTAACTACCTAGACAGAGAAGTGCGGATCGATTTGCGATTAAGCCTAGAAGAGAAGATGGAGATGACCACATTCCTCTAGAACAGCAAAGACATGTTCGCATGGTCGCCATCTGACATGCCCGGCATCGACCCGAACATCATCTGTCATCGGCTCCATGTTAACTCTGTCAACAAGCATGTCGCATAGAAGAGATGCAACTTCGCTCCCTAGTAGGTTACGATTATTGAAGCTGAGATCGACAAGCTCCTAGCAGTCGGCTTCATTAAAGAGGTTTCCTACTCGAAGTGGCTAGCCAATATTGTTCTGGTAGCGAAACAAGAAAAGGGTAAATGGAGAATTTGCGTCGATTACATCGACTCTAACGAAGCATGCCCTAAAGGCAATTTCCCATTATTGAGAATCTACCAACTAGTGGATTCCACTTCCTGCAATCAGCTGCTCAGCCTCATGGATGCCTACTCCGGCTATAATCAAATCTTGATGCACGAGGATGACAAGGCGAAGACCTCTTTCATCATCGAGAGAGGGACCTACTGCTAAAAGGTCATGCCCTTTGGGCTGATGAATGTCGGAGCAACCTACCAGAGACTCGTGAATAAAATCTTTAAGAAGCAGATTGGCAAGACTATGGAAATCTACGTGGATAACATGCTAGTTAAAGCCTCAAAATGTGCAGATGACATCAATAACCTTGTCGAGGTATTCAGCCTGCTCCGTTAGTACCGCATGAAGTTGAATCCAAGTAAATGCACGTTTGGCACATCGTCCGGCCAATTCTTAGGATACCTAGTCACACAACGAGGTATCGAGGCACACCAGTGCCGAATCAAAGCCATTCTCAAGATGAAGTCACCTTCCATAGTGAAGGAAATACAAAGTCTGACAGGCAGAGTAGCGGCCCTCAACCAATTCCTCTTGAGATCTACCGACAAGTGCAGACCATTCTTCGAAGTTTTGAAGAAATGACAAAAAGACAAGTGGGACAAGGAGTGTGAAGTAGCTTTCCAGAATCTAAAGATTTACCTCACTTCACCTCCTCTGCTCTCAAAGCCAGTTTCTGGTGAAAACTTGTTCGTATACCTGGCAATGTCCAACTTGGCCGTCAGCTCAGCTCTCATCCGAGAAGAACTAGGGGCCCAACATCCGGTATTCTACACATCAAAAGCTCTCCTTGATGCAAAGACTCGATACTCGAAATTGGAAAAGATCATTTTAGCCCTTGTAGTCTCCGTGAGAAAGCTGCGACCCTACTACCAAACTCACCGAGTCATCGTCATTATCGACTTTCCTTTGATGACATGTTTATTAATTCGTAATTGGATTAGGAGGAATTGAATTGAGGAGGAGTTGGATTGAGGAGAATTAGATTTCGGATTCCTAATGAAGTTGTTTACTAAACCATATGGATTGAGGGGAGTTAGATTCCAAATTCCTATTAAAGTTGTTTACTAAACTATGTGGAATTGGGGTAGGAGTGGTACTAATTACTAAAATGTCCTCATTTTTGGGTTAAAGTAGATGGCATATTTGGAATTTTGAAAATTGTGTGAGGATATAATGGGTAAAAAAAGATGAATTCTTAATGGGTGAATTCTCCAGGAATTAGAATACCACATCCCATTTCGGAATTAAATTCCTCCAAAATCAGGACTTCAATTCCTAATTTTGTATGAGCCCCGCTTACTTTTCAATTCCTTGATGTGAAGTAAACGAAGGAATTCTACATAGGCGGAATTCAATTCCTGATTAGTAAACACACCATGAGATCAATCCTCCACAGCTCTGACGCTTCTCAGCAACTCATAAAGTAGGCTATAGAGCTAAGCCAGTACGACCTTCTCTATCGGCCAAAAACTGTAATAAAAGCCCATGCTTTAGCAGACTTTCGTTGCAGAATTCACCCCATCAACCGAAGAAGAAAAGTTGGTCAACAAAAAGAAGGAAAGTTCGAAAGCAGACGGGGCCTTCGCTGAACCCGACCAACCTAGAGACATGTGGCAGTTTCGCGTAGATGTAGCATCGAACCAAAAAGGTGCTGGAGCAAGTGTCGTCGTCATCACCCCGGATGGAACCCTGTTAGAGCAAGCTGTCACGCTTGGCTTCCCGACCTCGAACAATGAGGCAGAATACTAGGCATTGCTCGTCGGCTTGCGCTTGGCAAAGGAGCTAGCTATCTACTCAGATTCACAGTTGATCACGAATCAAGCCTCAAGTGAATACATGGTGAAGCACCCAAGGATGATCTTGTACCTTGACAAAGTCCAAGAGCTATTGAAGGCATTTCCTACCTTCACCATCCAACAAGTGCCTCGAGTAGAGAACATGTATGCAGATGCACTGGCAAGCCTAGGGTCAGCGCTGGATACCCAATTCAGACGCTCCATCTCGGTCGACCACCTTGATAGACCAAGCATTGAAGAAATAGAGTCGATCGACACAATGTTGATTGACGAGGACCCCAACTGGCAAGACCTCATCATCGGCTACTTGATGAATGGAAATTTGCCAATTAACAAGTCCGAAGCTGGAAAGGTCCAGCAAAAGGCTGCGAGATACTACATGCACGACAACATGCTCATCCGCAAATCATACTCTAGCCCTCATCTCACTTGCATAAAGTTCCCTCAAACACTTCAGGACGGCAAGTGTGGCAATCACTTTAGGGGTAGGTCATTCGCCCAGAAGGCTTTAAACGCAGACTACTTCTGGCCTACCATGCCCCACGACTCCACCGAATATATCAAGAAATGTGATCGCTGCTAGCGATACAAGCTGATCCCTAACCTGCCTGCCTAAGTCTACCATCCGAAAAACAGTCCATAGCCATTCATGCAATAGGCCATTGACCTAATTGGTCCCTTACCACTGGCGCCTGCCAAGAAAGACATGATGATTGACGCCACCGACTACTTCACCAAATGGATCGAGGCCGAAGCTCTATCTTCTACCAAAGAAGCCGACGTGGAGCGATTTATTTGTAGAAACATCATCTGCCGGTTTGGTTGCCTACAATCGCTAGTTACCAACAATGGCTTGCAATTCATTGGCAAGCAGATCACCGCCTTCTTCGCAAAATACAAGATCAAGTAACACCTATCTGCCCCGAGATATCCTTAGGGCAATGGCCAGGCTGTTGAGCCAATTCTTAACAACTAAAATGAGTTATTAAAAACAGCAACTTTAATTCTCACAAGTGCACGAACCGTTTATAGTATAGCTTATGTAAATACGAGGTCGATCCCATGGAGAATGGTAACTTGGTTCCAAGTTAAATTACTTAGAATGCTAGAAAAACATAGAACAAAGAAACTGACTAACTAGCTAAAGGCACGGTCGAATTCAACAATGCCTCTTGCTAATTACTCAAGGTCTAGGACAGAAACCTAGCACCACACACGCACTCGAAATGGGGGGTTTTGTTGTTGACATGAAAAGAAGAAAGTGAAATGAAAGTGCTCGAAAGTAAACACTGGCAGCAATCAACAACTTGTGAAACAATGATTGAGAGGTGTTAAAGCCTTGGAATCCACCCCTAGTTTTCCTATCCAAGTTACGAATGCATAGAAATTGACTCAAGCTTCATCAACAATAGATTATCGCATACAAGCCTATGGTATCTAGGTGCAGGATGCATGATTCTCCTAAGGCATGTGATTATGCATGGTATCTACACAACACGTGATCTCTAATATCTCCTAAGGCATGGTATCTGAGTCAACCTATGGTTATTAACCCCTTGAATGATTCTTAGGCCATTCATGTGTTGCTTGTGAAAGGAGAGTAGAATTGGTGAATCTAAACCCCTTCCCAACTAATGCATAAAATCCTAGTTAGCTACTCCAAGAAAACATACATCATAATAAACTGGAGATTAACAACTTGATAATGCTATAAAATCATCCATAACATTGAATATTCATGACTAGGGCTTCATCCTAAGCCCTAACTAAATGGATTAGTTAGACATAACTATGAATAATAAGAAATACATAGATAGGATAAAGAGAGGAGAAGAACTAGATGATGGCAGCAAGGAAGTTCCCAGGATAGCTCCAAGCTCCCTTGACAGCTCCAAGCTCCCTTCTCTCTTTGTGGTGAATCTGAATGTGTGTATGAGAGTAATGGATGAAGTGAATGTGTGTGTCTGACCCCCCTCTCTTGAATGAGTGTGCAACTCTCTATTTATAGAGTGAAATTTCGTCCTCCCCTTTGGCTGCTGCAGCACACCTCTCTTAGCTGCTCCCAACTGCTCCAGCTGCCCATACTTGCCAACTGCTCCAGCTGACAAAGACATGCTTTGGTATGGTTTCTTTATGGAAAGCTTGACTTTTGTTCATCTTTCTGAGCTTCTGAGCTGATTTGACTCCCATGTGTGGCTGCCCATGTGTAGCACATGGCTCTAGGGATTGTAGCCACATTAAATGTGATGGCAGCCAACATGATATTTCTGTGAACTTGGTTCAGTCTTTGACGTGTTGAGGGCTCCAGATTTATCCAATTGGGCTGAACTTTGGATATGTTATAATAGACACCCATTGGAACAACTTCTATCAAGGATGTCTCCTCATCCAACCTGTGTAAGTTGCTGAAATGAGGCCTGCAAAATGACCTACGAAACTGGACTGACAAGGAGTGTGGCTCAAATTGGCTTTGTCTTTAAGCTCATATTCCTCTTATGCCACTCAGCCCTTAACATGCATGAATTGTATCAAATGTCATCCCCTTGCTGTCTTAACCTACAAAACACACAAACATAGGTAAGAGACTCAAAATAAAGAAAAGCTAAACAAAATTACTAAGCAAAGAAGGCATGCAAATGTGTCAAATTATGACCTTATCACAGGCCGAGGCACTAACAAAATAATACTGGATTGTCTAAAGAATAGATTAGAAGGCACCAAGGGGAAATGGGTAGATGAGCTTCCTGCAGTACTATGAGCTTGTCATACCACAAAACAAAGATTGACCGGCGAAAACCCATTCTCCCTCGCCTATAGGACAGAAGCGATCATCCATCCCCACATCAATGTGCCCTTCATTAGCCTTGAGGTGGGCAGTGTGGATTAGAACTCTGAGCAGATGAAGCTCAACCTTGACTTACTTGAAGGCAAGCGTGAGAAAGCCATTGTCCGAGTCGACTCTTATCAGTAGTGGTTGAACTCTTACTATGGCAAAAGAGCCAGGATCAGACAGTTTCAATCAGGCGACCTTGTGCTAAGAAATACATTCATCACTGCATAAACACAATGGTCCAAAGCATGAAACCCAGTTGAGAAGGCCCTTACGTGATCAGCCGGTCCGGGGGCAGATGAAGCTATACACTTGACACCATGAAAGGAAAGAGGATTCCACGACAATGGAATGCCTGCCACATCCAAAGATATTATCTATGACGCTTCCTCTTACCCACTCAGTCCCCAACAAATGACTGAGCCATGCACATTTCTGAAGAAGAGAAGCAACTACTACAAATTCCCGAATATGCCACAACAAAATACAGCAGCCCGTAAAGAAGCGTCCTCAGGAAGACGCAGAGTGCGCCAGGAATTTCCTAAATGAGGTCTCCATGCTTCCTAAGGGAGGTATCCAAGTTCCTATCCATTTCCTAAGGAAGGCAGGATAGTCATACAGTTGCCCATAAGGAGCGTCATAAGGGAGACGCAAGGCAGCGACGATAAGCATCCTTCGGGGGATGCAACCTGTAAAGAAGCGTCATTCGGGAGACACAGCCCGCAAAGAAGCGTCCTAAGGAAGACGCATGATGCGTAAGGAATTTCCCAAAATGAGGTCTCCATGCTTCCTAAAGGAGGTATCCAGGTTCCTATCTATTTTCTAAGGAGGGCAGGATAGTCATACAGTTGCCCATAAGGAGCGTCCTAAGGGAGACGCAGGGCGGTGACTACAAGCATCATTCGGAAGACGCAGCCTGCAAAGAAGAGTCATAAGGGAGACGCAGGGTGCGCTAGGAATTTCCCAAATGAGGTCTCCATAAATCCTAAGAGAGGTATCCAAGTTCCTATCCGTTTCCTAAGGGGGACAGGATAGTCATACAACTGCCCATAAACAACGTCCTTCAAGAGATGTAGGGCAATGACCAAAAAATCCTACGGTATATACACAACATGCTCGGAGTCCTTCAAAAGGGACCCTAGCACTTGTCAATTTCCTATGGGAAAGCATCCTACGGAGATGCAGAACGTGCTGGGAGTCCCTCAAGGGAAACCTTGGCACTCATTAATTTTCTAAGGAAAAACATCCTACAGGATATGCAGAACATGCCCAGAGTCCCTCAAAGGGGAATTTGACACATACAAATTTCCTAAGGAAGACACACTATCAAGATACTGGCTAGTTACTCAAGCAGTTCACAAGTCAATACGCTAATTGAAGTTGAAAAAATGATTGAAATTTTCGTAGTAAGCTGACCAACCGGCCAAGTTCAACAAACAGAATATGGTAAGATAAGGCCAATTATTCTACTTAAGAAAGCAGACTACAAAAGCTGAAAAGAAATAAATGAGTCTTCATCTACTCCGAGATGCTAGCAGGAGATCCCTGATCTACAGCTTCTTCGGCATTTGCCTAATCAGCCACGTTCTCAGCAACTCCACATGCCTGATCCGCAATGTCTGCCACTACCTCATCTGCTGCATCCTCCTCTGCTTCATCCTCTTCAGCTACCCTCTTCGACCGCTTGCTCTTCAGCTCCTTCAATGTTCACAGTATTAACCTGCTCACTTTGCATAGAGAGCAAGTCAGAACAGAGCATCTCGATGTCTCCATCTCCAATGGCATAGAAGGAATCATTTCCATTTGAGCAGTCCAAGTAACGCAGCTTATACGCATTCATGGTAGCTTTGAACTTGGACTTTTCAGCAAACTTGTTGTAGGTGCCAAATTTAGCAAGAAGCTTGTCATAACTAAAGAAGACGTTAGCATTCTTGCGCTCAAGATGGAAGCAAGCATCTTTTCGATGTACCAAGTCAGCAGCAGAATAGGGGGCAACAATAGACGAGTTTCGGATAGTTTTAGCATCAAGAACTACTCCCTTTTTGAAGCAGATGAAATGTTGCTTCCCTTTGTTTTTCCAAGGAAAGACTTGAGACTGCCCCAAAATCACCAGCTTGATGGATATGATCAACCAGCTTGAAGCAAGCAGACTGGCTTGACAGGAGGTTCATCTTCAGTAGGCCATACACATCTGCATCCTTTGAAGGGCTGGACTTGTCCATCTTGGGATCAGCCGCTGACGTTGTACAAGAACCCTTCACCCGGACAGATGACTCTCTCATCTTCTCAATCGCCACCATCCTTATCTCTAAAGGAGTCTACGATGCTGAATCAACTCCACGCTTGACTGCTCGTGATTCAACAACTGGATTGCTATAGTTGGGCGGATGAGCACACCTCCTAGTTCGATCTTCATCCCTTAACTAGTCCAAAAGACTCTCTACTTTAGAGAGGAGTACTAGCATCTTTTTGCCTCTCAGCAGGAGAACTAGTCGCGAGTGGACCACTTCCTGGATCATATCACGGCTTCCAAGCTTGTCAACATGAGGCTTGAGTGGGATATTCCGTGTGTTTCGCATACCGCCAACCTTGCTGTTGTCTACCCCGAGAAAGGTGCTGAACCTTAGCAGATGACGGGGGAGCAGCTCCTACTTATGTCTTCTCAGCAGAAGGGAGCCTTGGTTTCTTCCTCAACGGAGATACATCCATCCCCCGCAAAGCAGTAGCATAATTTCTTGAAGATTGGACATCAACCTTCCTCTGTAGGCAGATCATCAATGTCTAGAACATTCTGCTTCCATCTCTCAGCATCCTGGGTAAGGGCAGACCATCAACCTCCTCCCGATACTCGCTCAATTGACGTGGCTCGCAACACATGAGGCCCAGCATGCTCCAGCCTAGACCTGTGACTATAGGCAGCAGCTGGTCCACCTGGGCGCACCTGCTCCACCACAACTAGACGGGCTTCCCCCAATTGGCCATTGCTGCAAAAAAGAAGAAAATACGAAGAAAAAGAAATATACATGCTCAACTTACCTTGGGATGCACGGCGACCCCTCTCTTCGACAGGTAGTACAAAATCTCCAAGATCTCTCTCAAGCTAGAAAGTAGAGAAGTTAAGTTTGTGATATGAAGAAGAGTAAATAGAAGCCTTGCATTTACACAGGTTGGGCATCTTAGGTCAAGAAGGAATCGCAAGCCCATTTCTACTAGGAACCCAACTCCAAGAAAAGTCTCAAGCCGATTCTAACTGGGTGTTCAGAAAATTAGCAAGTTAGAAACCTCCTTCGAGCAGGAGCCCAAATCCAAGAAGGAAGCCCAGTTGCAGCTGGACAGCCCAACAGTTAATTTACACCTCCATGCCAACAGTTATTTGACCTAATTTAGAGTTACCCAATTTAATTGGGAGTTACCTAATTTAATTGAGATTGATTTGATTCATACCTTCATTAGGGATTTGATTTAAATCAAATAAATCAAATCCCTAATTAAGCCAATTTGGCCAAATCAGGGAGGAATAATTCATTTCCATCTGCAGAATTATTCATCTGAAACCCTAGCCTCCGAGGCCCTTATAAATAGATGGCTACACACAAGGATTCAGGTACGTCTAAATTCCTACTGAAACTCTGCAGAATTTCCCCCTTACAAACCCTATCCGCCACACTCTCTCTCCCTCTTACACAAGGCTTCGGCCACCCCTCACGGCTTCAGCCACCCGGTTTACACCTTACATATACATCTTCATACCCTATTTAGCTATTGTTTTTTCTACGAATCAATTGAACTAACTTAGGCATTGGAGGACCTTTGGCCAACACCCCATAGGTGTGGTCCTTTTATTTGGATCTATTTTGTAGGGAGAAAGAGGGGGCGAAGAAGAAAGGGGAATATTTCAATTAAATATTCTCGTGGGAAGAAATCGCTCCCACGGAAACCAACCAAGAAGGAAGAAATAAATCTTCAATCATAGACATTCATCTCTAACATACACGATTGAAAGAACATTTGGTGATTGGAAAAATTGATGGAGAATGGTACGTCAAATTCACAATTTTCCTTCGGAAAAAAAAGTACAAGTCATTGTCGCTTCAATTGTAACGACTCGATCCTAAATAAATTGGTAAATGTTAATTTATTCAGAGAAAAGACCATTTTTGCTGCTAGAATATTTTATTAGGTTTAAAGTTGACTTTTTGACTGGAAAGGAATTTGGGAATTCTGACTGTACCATTGCGTAGAGCACGGCGAGATGAGTCCGTAGACACGTAGTGGGCCTAAATCGGAGTTGTAACGAAAAAGATATGATCAAAATACCCTCAGTGGCACAATCATAAATATTACGAAAAGGGTTTGATAAAATCTGGTTCCCCCCTCTCTCTCTCGATCGCGCCCCTCCCCCTTCGTTACGCACAGCCGCCACCGCCACAGCTCACGGCTGGCCACGGGACTAGACCGGATCGCTCCGCCACTTATCCCCTTTCCTTTCCCGACTAGCCCCGCCTCTGGAACTGCCGGATTCAGTAGGAAAGAGCTCAGAATGGTGCCGTTTTGACAGAAACTTCACGACGTCGATCTCTCTCCTCCGACCGCCATTTTTGGTGATTAAGGTGTGGATTTCCACCTATTTTTCATGCTTTAGCTGATGGTTGGGTAGGATTTCATTGATTTTGAGTGTTGGTAGCTTGATTTTCGAATTGGATTTTGGCTAGTTTTGGGATAGCGATTCTGGCCACTTCCGGTCACTGTTTGGGGTCGGTCCAAAAACAAAAGTGGTTACAATTAGGGTGTTTTACCTAGGGTGGGAGCCCTGATTCGTGATTTTGAGTTTTTCCAGTGAAGGTTATCGCTTTGGACACCCACGCGCTTCCGACCCTTGTGGCAGAGCATGGGCACTGTAGAAAAGGGGCATTGTGTCTCGAGGTGTGCTCAGATGTCAATTTAGATCACATTCAATGACGGATGTAGAGTTCCAACCATATGATGATGATGAAGAGCTACTTCCCCCAACAGATAAGGAAAGGACTAGTACGGAAGAGACTATTGTAGAAGAAAATGTAACTCGTGCACGAGAGATGGATGACAAATGTGAGAAAATTGTAAATCTTCTTATGTCTACTTGATATTTGTTTTTTTTTTAAAGAAACATTTGGTATTATTTAAAGCTATATATTTTCAATTTTCGGTTAAGAATGCCCAAGATTTAATATTATGTGATTGGTTATCAATTTTAAAACGTTTGATTATGAAAAACTGGAAAAAAAAAAAAAATACAGCAAAATAAATATGACTTTTTTCTTTAGGAAGCCAAGTGTTACGAATAACATCAAAATCACTTTTTCATAGTATAAAAGCACTTCTATGTTGGTAGCCAAACAATAAACTGATCTTGTGTAAAAGCACTACTAACATAAAGTGATTATGCTAAAATCACGAAAATGAGCCCAAAGTGATTACGGTTTTCGACCGAAATGGTCCTCCAACTATTGCTCCAGTATCATTTTGGTCCACTAACTAAATTTATCATTTCAATCATCTTCCAACTCTTCACTTGGTATCAAAATGGTCCTCCCATCCAATTTGACGTTAAATTGAATCACGTGGATGACACATGCTCAAATTTTAAGGATAAATTGGACCTTTTGCCTTAAAAAAAATTATAAAAGTACAATTTAAAAATATTATAAACTTAAAACAAAAGTTTAAAAAAAAATTAGAAATTTTAAAAGTAGTATCACAGCCCCTCACCCCTCATCTCATCACGACCCCATCTCAACTAAGCCCTACCTTTCCCAACCCCCTCGATCTCTTGCACAAAGTAACAACTTCAAGCCCATAGGAGCCTAGAAAATCAAGCCAATCTGATTCAAATTTAAGCCATACCCAACAAAAACAACCCTAAATTTAGATATGGCTTGGTGTACAGTGACGGGGGGAGAGAGAGAGGAAGAGACGGAGAGAGATAAAAAGATAATGAGAGGGAGAAAAACACCCCCATTCATAGGTTTTCATTTTTGTAGCTTTTGGGTGGTGTTGCATTGGATTTGGACCATACAGAGGGTAGGAAGTTTGGTGGTGATTGTGGAATTTCAGGGTTTGGGTAATATGGGTTTGTTTGTTTTTCGTCAACTTAACCATGCTAGACACATTGTTGTTCTTCAAGAATCGATTTTCGGGCACAATCCTGCAAAGTCTTTGGCTTACACAGGGTCTCAAATCGCTAGATTTGTCAGATGATCATCTTACCTATTCAATCCCACCAGTAATTTCTATGTTAATGAACAACTTTCTGGTTGGTCAAATCCCATACCAAATCAGAGGGCTACCCAACTTGGAAAACTTGCTTCTTTGGAATAATTCATGGACAAACGTCCTTCCCCAAAGCTTAGGGTTCAATGAGAAGCTTGTGAGGGTTGATGTCTCCTCCAATCTTCTTGACAGTCCAATCCCTCCAAACCTCTGCAAATACTACAAGTTTGTTGACATCAGCAGCAACAACTTCACTAGCACCATCACATAAGTCAAATTGGTCAAGCTCCTACTCTTCTCAAACAGGTTCACAAACCCCTCCCAAGCACCTTAGCCAACTGCTCGTCCTTCTTGCACTTTCGAATCCAACACTCCCAAATTAATGGGTCGATTCTAACCGGTTTTGCGTTCTTGCCCAATTTGACTTATGTTGACCTCAGTAGCAACAACTTCACTCACACCATCATTGAAGATTTCGGCAATGTCGAAAAGCTCAAGTATTTCCCAGAACCCACTTCACACAGTCCCTCCTTTGTAAGATCCGTGAATTTAGAGGGTACTGCCCAAAAAAGATAGTTTTGCCCCTCAAGTTAACGGAATGATTGATAGACTTTGATGGTAGGATCGTTTCATACCAAATGAAAAGTTCGAGAACTATTGAAATGAAAATTTTAGTTGATGGTCCAAAGTGATACTGGGGCAATAGTTGGGAGACCGTTTCGGTCGAAAACCCAAGTGATTATATAGAGAAGTGATTATCGGCCTATCCAAAATCACTCCCAAACGAGCCATTAAAAATTTGATTGTTTTAGTGTGCTCAACCATATTTAGAATAAATTATGGGAGCTGATTTCCCCACTCCCATTTTCTCTACTTACACTCCCTTTTTCTTTTTAATACTTTTTAACAATTTTGTTCTTTCTCTTTCTTATTTTATCCTTATCCTATATTAATTTCTTTTTTACTTCATTTTTATATTATTATTATTTTTTAACTTAATTTTTTAACTTACACAACATTTTCAGTATTAAAGGGAAAAAAAACTTAATTTCTTACTCGATTAAAGGAAAAAAGAATATGAAAATGGAGTGCAAATTGAAAAATTAAGTATAATATATATATATATATATACATAAAGTAAAAAGAAATTAATGTAGGGTAAGTATAAAATAAGGAAGAGAAGGAATAAAATTGATTAAAAAGTATTAAAAAGTAAAAGGGAATGTAAGTAAAAAAAAGGAGGAGTGGGGAAATCATATCTCTAAATTATTGTGTCACATTGGAAAATGGCCGTGTGGTTATAATATTCGCACCCATACATACTTCAGCACTGTTATGCTGATGTGGGATATTTTCAACCGGTAGATCTTAATCGAGGGTCAGAATTAAAAGACAATTAGGAACTAGGAGAGGATCCAGGTAATTTCTGAATAGCAAAAACTAGAAAGAGCCAGAAGTCACTTTGAACATAAAACCCTAGCTCTCTCTCTCTCTCTCTCTCTCTCTCTCTGTTTTGAACACTACCTTTACTCTCACTCCCTCTCTCTGTCTCTGTTTCAGTCTCTCTCTTCCCCTCTTGTCCGCGTGAACATCTACATTGGCAACAATGTCATCCATGCTGGTACTCTCTCTCTCTCTCATTTGCAGTTTCCCTGTTCATTTTCTGGGCGTATGAGCCACTATCTGTGACTCTTCCTCTTTTTCTGTGTTGGGTTTGCTAACTGTTTGTGAAAATGCCTGAACCGAAAAAAATTGAAAACGAAAACAGCAACCCCAGATCATACTGTTGAAGGAGGGAACGGACACGTCGCAAGGGAAGGCGCAGCTGGTGAGCAATATAAACGCTTGCACAGCGGTGGCCGATGTGGTGAGGACCACGCTGGGGCCTAGGGGCATGGACAAGCTCATCCACGACGACAAGGGCAGCGTTACTATTTCCAACGATGGCGCCACCATCATGAAGTTGCTTGATATAGTTCACCCTGCCGCCAAGATCCTTGTCGACATCGCCAAGTCGCAGGACTCTGAGGTATGGGTTTTGGTCGTTTCAGGGTTTTGGACGTTAGAAGGTTTCTGTTTTACTTAAAGAGAAGATTCTTCTATGAAATCTGTTGTAAAGGAGATTTGGTAGTAATGCAGATGAAATCCCACTTGAACAATTTGTTTTGGGCATATTTAGTGTTTAAAAGTGGGATGCTTCAGAAGGTTTTTAACCATTGTTGCTTCTGGAGCAGGTTGGTGATGGAACAACAACAGTTGTTCTGCTTGCAGGGGAGTTTTTGAAGGAGGCCAAGCCATTCATAGAGGATGGGGTGCACCCACAAAATTTGATAAGAAGTTATCGAACCGCTAGCTATTTGGTACATGATCTGAATTAAGTTTTCAATTTCTAAGTATGATTCAGATTCTTGTTCTGATCTTTATGCATCTTGAATATTATAAACTGAGTATAGGCAATTGAGAAAATCAAAGAACTTGCTGTAAGCATAGAGGGGAAAAGCCTTGAAGAGAAGAAAACACTGCTAGCTAAATGTGCCGCTACTACGCTTTCTTCAAAACTTATTGGTGGAGAAAAGGAGTTTTTTGCATCCATTGTCGTGGATGCTGTCATCGCAATTGGTGATGAAGATCGTCTCAACATGATTGGAATAAAGAAGGTAAGTTCCTGATAAATTATATGAAGACCTCAATTTGAATGGAGTTCTTTCACATATGAAGACTTCAGTTTGACTGGAGTTCTTTGCCTATATGAAGATCTCTATGTAATCTGTCAATTATGTTAATAAGAGTGTTCTGGTGGCTCTTAGACTTCTTACTACATTTCAATAGACTGCTTTCATTGATATGATCAGTTTAAGATATATTTTATGAGCTACTAGGATAAGCTGTTATATTTGTTCCCCTGCCCTTCAGTACGTGTGCTTTGACGGCTCCTTCAACCCGAAACTTAAAAATTGGCCCCTTTTTTTGTTAGCCACAGTGCAGCTTATGCGGTTCTTTTGATTCACGGTAGGATTTAAAAAAAAAAAAAAAAACTGCTTAACGGACTGCTTTAGTGAAGTTCATAAAGAATAATATGGCTTCTTTTGGTATCCCGTTTGCTTCTTAAATTGTTCTTTATGATGTTTTATGTTCTTAAGATGTCCCTTTACATGTGGCTGGATTGAGAGAAAAATGTGGGTTAGTTATATCAGGTGACATGACTAGGCCAGACATGCTGATAATATCATGCTAAAGTTGGAGTATTCAACCCAAAACCAATTGGCTACGAGGTGTTTGAGAATTCGACCAATTTTGGCTCTTGGGGGTGTTCCAGCTGATGGGTCTTTTAGATTTGATTGGGTTTTTTAGGCTTCTGTTAGAAATCTTGTGCAGGTTTGGTTTTTTGGTGGTTTGGCTAATGGTTTCTGGTGACAGGGAAGAGCTGTTAGCTGTTAACTAGGAAGCTGACTTTGAAGGAGACAATAATGGAAATAATGGCAAAGGAGAATGGTGAGGTAAGGGCTGGTGTTGTGAGAGAGGGCTATTGGTGAGGTATATCATGAGAGGGAGGGAGAGAAAGGGTTGGCAATGAGAGGACGAGATAGAGTTAAGGGAGAGAGAGGGAAGGAGGAGGGTGTTCGAGCTGGCGACATAAGGAAGAGAGACATGAGAGCGTTGGGTAGAGATTGGATGAAGAGGTGATAGGATATTTGTGGAAAATGAAGAATTATACCAGGATATCACAAAAATCAGTAAGACAGCCCAAAGATTTGACTTGTTCGATTCATATATAAACTTCTAGAAATAAGCATTAAGTTCAATAAAAGAACTCCAAACATCTATCACCTGTATTAAATTTTTCCCCTCTCCAAAAATCAAAACTTTTATGTTTTAAGTAAAATTTTGAGACGTGTAAACATATCAGTATGTTGTGCTTGTTTTACATTCATTACATCACCTTTTCTATCTCAACAAAATCTACATTATCTTTTCTTGCTTAAGACTCTGTCTCTCTTGTCTCTCTTTTGTTTTCTTTGTTCTTCTCCTTTCTGCTTCAGACTCTGGGACTATATTCTTGCTTTTGTTGGAATAAGAATGGTTGTGGGTATTGATATGGCTTGATTATTAGGAAAATTATTAGCCACCTTCTCGTGGTGACATTTTGAAGTTTTATGTTTGGCTCTTTATTATTATGTTTATTTTCTTTTGAGTGAACGACTGGTTTTGGCAGGAAATGATAGCTTGGATTGAATGATGTATAATAAGAAAATTGGTATGATTCTACAGGTTTCTGGTGGCAACATGCGTGACTCCTTTTTAGTAAATGGTGTTGCCTTCAAGAAGACATTTTCATATGCTGGTTTTGAACAGCAACCAAAGAAGTTTCTTAATCCCAAAATACTTCTACTAAACATTGAATTGGAACTGAAATCTGAGAAAGAAAATGCTGAGATAAGGTAGGATTCTGTTGTTCCCTTTGATATATAATACTTTGATCCTTTTACACTTAGTTTGTGCAACTTGACGCTCTTTCCACTGCAGATTGTCAGATCCATCCCAGTATCAGTCCATTGTTGATGCAGAATGGAATATTATTTATGACAAGTTGGATAAGTGTGTGCAGAGTGGGGCCAAGGTAGTTCTTTCACGGCTGGCTATAGGTGATCTAGCAACACAGGTGGGCATTTTCCCCTTTCTAAATGAGCTCAAAACTTGTTATCCCCTTGATTGTTTTCGTCTATGTTAGGTAAAATTTTATTCTCGAGTACCAAGGAGACATTACCCTAGTACACAAAGCCTGTATACATGATTTCAATAATGCAAAGACCATATCTTACAAAGTGCATATAGAATTCAGAGTTTTGTTTGATCAGTCAAAAACACAGACTTCCCCTCAATTTAGGGTGGTAGTATGTTTTATCCCCGATTATGCAATTTCACCATTTCACAATAACACAATCTTCATGTAACTGCTGGAAATTTTAAATCCATATTTAGCTCTATGAGTTGTTTTAGTATGCATGAAATTTGGTGGTTTGGTTTTGACAACAGTGAAATTGCATGGCGTTATGAAGTTATGCATGTGATAAATTTATATCATTGTGGTAATTCAGTTGAAAATATGTTTAATTCTTTTGTGATTTCAAGTGAAGAGTATCTCTATGACCATGTTAAAGATGTGGAGTTTAATTTACACTCCTTTTTTGGGTGAACAGTATTTTGCAGATAGAGATATATTCTGTGCTGGGCGTGTAACTGAAGAAGATCTCCAACGGGTAGCTGCTGCCACTGGTGGCACTGTGCAGACATCCATCAACAATGTTATTGATGAGGTTCATACCTCATGCTCTGTCAGACCATATTTTAGAGTAGAATTGTGGGCATTTTTGTCCTAGAGTTCTTATAGCCCTTCTATAGTTGGGAAGCATTTCTTTTGCTCTTTGTCAACTGAAACTGTTTAGTTTTGTGTATTTCTAGGTCCTTGGAACATGCGAGTGTTTTGAGGAAAAGCAAGTTGGAAATGAGAGGTTTAATATATTTAGTGGATGTCCGTCGGGTAGGACAGCTACAATTGTTCTTCGTGGTGGAGCTGATCAGGTATTGCATTTGTTGAGGTTACTCATTTTGGCATGTGTTCGTTAGATCTCTTTGTTTCTTTCATCTTTTTTGAAGTTTTGTTTTGTCGATGCTGACCTTGGATATTCTCTTGGATTCGTACTTAGTTCATTGAGGAAGCTGAGCGGAGTTTACATGATGCTATCATGATTGTTAGAAGAGCGCTAAAAAATTCGACTGTAGTTGCTGGTGGTGGTGCTATAGATGTATGTGTTTCTTAGCAATAGTGAGATCTCAAAGTATATCTGAGAAATATTTTATGTGTTGGTGATTGTTTAGTTGATTATGGTGGCAGATGGAGATCAGCCGGTACTTGTGGCAGAAAGCACGCAAAATTACGGGAAAGTCTCAGCTTTTCATTAACTCGTATGCAAAAGCTCTTGAGGTATGCTCTGTTGGGCTTTCCTGTTATACGATGGTGGTTGAAACTAGTGCCAAAACTGCACTTGATGTAGAATTTAAGGGACCCCAAACAAATTTGTCTAATATGCATGATATCCGATTCTGTTTTCTAAACACATTGAAATGGAAATTGGAGATGGACTCATGCACACACAATTTCCAAATCAATATTTAGTTTGAAAATTTAAAATTTAACATATAATCTAGTTGATATATCTTTTATCAGGAATCATCATCGGTTGTATATGTGCAGTAATGCAGTATCATGAGGCAAATTTGTGCCAGTGATATCGTAAATATCTTTGGAGAAAGTTGGTTTCTATATGTGGAATAATGTAGCATTTGCCTTGATCCAAGTATTTCAGTCGATTCTCAATGGTGGTGGTCGGAACTTCAATGAAAGTTTCACATGAGCAACGAGGTTGTTTTGGGCTTCACAGGATTATGCAGCTAGATATTAGTTGTTTTAAAAATTTATGTTTAGACTTTTTAGTTTAGCAATTTTTAGGTTTAGTCACTTTTTTTTAGGCTGCTGGCCCGGATTTCAACTCAGACACAATGTTAATGAGCTGTTCATAAGCAATAGAGCTCTGGGTTTTTAATATTTCATTTGGTTGGGCTTTGCAAGGAGTTGAACAGTTTAAGTACTTCAAAGTAGCTGGGGTAACTATTCCCTCAAGCACCAAATGTTGGTACTGCTATTGTCATGTAGTTAGTAAGATATGATTTAGCCTTTTCTGTTTATGTTATGAAGGTTTTTATTTTTATTTTCAGTGATGGGGTTATAGGGATTTATATTGAGAGTGGCAGCAGACTGGATTAGTGGCATTGTTAATGATTCTGTCTGTTGGTTTAGGTTTTCTCTTAGGTTTTTGTGTTTCTTCTGTTGTTTTCTCTGAATCTCTGAATAAATATTGTGTTTCTTATTAAAGAAAGATACACACGCTGGTTGTTTGGGATATAATTGATGTGCAAATTATCTGGTTTTGACATTATAGGATGGGGAATGTGTCAATTGAGTTCTCATGGAACTCTAGATTCTAATTTCATTTGTTAGAGATAACCACTGTTAATAGTGTTGGACCGTGAGCGTGATACATTAATATTTGTATACTGGAACTATAAAGTCCTGAGGCTTTTCTTTAGAATGTAATGAATACAAGTGTGATACTTATACTTTGAATGAAGAGCATGCTGTGTTTTAATTAGCAGAGTTCTGCTTATGTTGCAGGTTATCCCACGACAACTCTGTGACAATGCGGGATTTGATGCGACTGATGTGTTAAACAAACTTAGACAGAAACATGCGCTTCCATCTGGTTGAGCTCTCATTTTATTTGACCTTGTTTATCTATTTATTTTATTATTTGTTTGCTAAAATAGTCAGTTTTTAACAGGTGAGGGTGCACTTTATGGAGTGGACATCAACACAGGTGGAATTGCTGATTCATTTGCTAACTTTGTCTGGGAGCCAGCTGTTGTGAAGGTATTCCTGTCATCTTTTTAACAGCATAGATGTGTCACACACGTGACTTGGTAATTTTTTTAGTTTTTAACATCATGTGGCAATTGATATAACGTTGTTTTTTTTCCCTGTAGATCAATGCTATAAATGCTGCTACAGAGGCTGCTTGCCTTGTTTTAAGTGTTGATGAGACAGTTAAAAACCCTAAGGTAATGTGAAATCTGTTTTCTGTTTCTAGGTGATTAAATATGCCTTAGCTCACCTTCAAATTTCCTTTAAGTAGTTTGTTTGTCCGTTACTAATCATCATCTTTCCCTCTATGTCATCTGCATTGGGTTTAAAAGGAGTGAACAGTTTTCCTTTTCTAGAAATAGAGTTGATTGTTTGTCCAACAAATTTTGTCAATCGAGGAGCAAAATCTCATTTATTGGACTTTTTATTTCCTAGGAGAAAGACCAAACTGGTGGACTCAGTATGGTCTTGCATTTCTGTAATATCGTAGTCCTTCAGAGATTGTCTGTTTTGATGTGATACCTGAAAACAATTCTGTGTATGGTCCTCCTTGGGTTGTCAGATGTTTCGTATGTATAAATAAACAAAACAAAATCAAACAAAATAAATTTGTATTTGACTACATGTTTTAAGTTTTATAATTATCTTCTATTTCACCTGTTTAATGCTCTAACTATTGATGTTGATAATGCAGTCCGAGAGTGCGCAGGGAGAAGCTGCTGCGAGTGCCATGGGAGGTAGAGGGCGTGGAGGTGGTCTTCGTGGTCGTGGGCGCGGGATGCGAAGGCGATAGTTGTGAGAGTTTTCTCAAAGGTGGTTAAAGCATACAGTTTTGTCATTCTGGTTTATGGTGTGCTTACAAATTGTACTTCCATTTGAATGGACTGATGAACGTGGCTGTATCAACTTGCATACCTGAATGATTCGCTTCTCAAATGGCTGAGAACTGTTTGTGGATTCTGAGAATGATAGTCTTATGTTAGTTGGATTTGCAAAGTAGTAACTTGTGGGTAGCTGCAACGTACCAAGAGTTGTGATATATTTGACTAGTGTTTTTGTTCTGGCATTGAACTAAGACAAATTTTGGGACCTCTAGGTCCATTTTCCCTCTCCTCTACCCCGTGTTCTCTTAATACACGATGAAATTTGTATTCGTGGCTTCTTTGGGATATGCAGTTGCATAGCCTGTCTAGCCGTGCTTCTGTAGGAAGTGCTTCTGCTTGGTAGCCGTTCTGGAAGTGCTTTTGTTAGAAGCATGTTGAATCATTTATTACAAGTTCAAGTTGAAGTGCGTTCTGCAATGGACTAAAATGTGCTCAACGCTTTTAAATAAAAGCTCTTTTCGCACCTTAAAACCCTCCCAAATCGTCCCCGTTGACCCCACTCCATCTCTCGAAGAGTCCACAAATTTGGACTTCGGCGAGCACTTCGAGAACAATCATACATCGACAATTTCTAGATTGATATCTTCTTCCGCATCAAATTTCACTCTCTGGAAGGACAAATTTGTGAAAATGAAAATGTCTGATTGAACGCTTGTTAGGATTCTTTGAAGTTAGTCTGCTACAGTTTCTGAAAGATTCAAAATGTCTGTAATGGTCTCATCCCATTCAAACGATTCAAAATTTGTATTGCATAAGGTGGGGGTGAGTTTTCTCCATTTTTCCAAGCTTCTGACTGGAGTTTCAAGTTAAGCTCGAAGAATTTTGTAGAGGTGAGCCAAGCGAGTCCTGCCCTATATTGAATCACCAATGATTGAATAGGGTTTGTTGAGAAGCAGCCTTATTTCATCGACATACATTCGCAAGAGCATCAGATTCTAATAAAAAAATATCATGCCTACAGAGAGGCCAGGCCCCCAAATCAAGCTCATCCTCCAACATTAACATTTTGATTCTGTTGTGAACAGAGAGTTGGGACTGCTCCATAAGCTGGATTGGATTGCTACATGATATTAATACCTTGTATCGACATAAATGGTAGAACAAATTACATGCTATAAAGGCTGCTAGCATTATTTTTACTCAAGTAAACATACAACACTTCAGTTCCAGATTTTAAAATTAGAGAACTTATAGCAGAGAAGTCAGAAGCTTGTTCTGCACTGCACTTTCATTTTCAAATGTCATGTAATCCTAAATAAAAATCCTTTATTTATGCTAGGGATAGGAAACCCTATTGGAGAGCTCCAGCAAAGACCTAAAACTGGAACTGCATTTCCGGACTGTATCCCAGACTCTCGAGGTTAGCAGCCATAGCTTTGTTCATGGGTGGTGGCCCACATCTTAAAATCTGGAAACATCAAGGTTTGGAATTATGTGAGAGACAGAGAGACAGAGAGAGGTTACCAAATAGAAGTAGTTACCTTAATATCAGATGCTGGTGCAGGGCAGTAAGTTTGAATAATTTCCTTTGATATGAACCCGACACCACCTTCCCAAATTTCAGGAGGCTGACGATGGTATTTAAGATTAATTATTAGAAATGAGCAAAAAATAGAAGCAAAACATGTTTCATGGAATTATGCAAGTCAATTTTTCAAGGACAGATGACATGTTGAAAAAATTGAAGGTTGGTGCATATAGAACCAAACCAGAACGTTTTAGTGTTTTACTAACATGGAGCAACTGGAAACATTCGGCTATAAACGATAGAAATCCATTTCAATATAACAATGTTTCTTCTTGCACTTTAAATATCAATTACATGTACCCAGTCAACCATAGGACTTCAAGAAAACATGATGCATAAGATATAATGAGGGTTACACTCCAGAAGTTGAAATTGTCAAATCGATTGCCACAAAATGAATGAGAATGATTTCATTTAAAATTTGTTGGGATCAAATTTCTCGTTAGGATTGGCCTAGCTGAACCTTGCCCTAAGCTGCAAAACATCTGTAGCCCCAGTTTTGAGCGGTTGATTGTATGCCTCAATAGTGCTTTCCATATATATATAGATGTAGTAACCCTTAAGACATTGAGTTTTAAATGGCGTATATCATGTTCAACAGAATCTAAAATGACACTTATACAGACTAAAATTTCTGAGCTGTCTTTCAAACTGTCAGACTGATGTGAGGGATCCAACTCTAGACTACCTATTTTTGAGCGGGTTTGATCTTTATCCCTAGATCAAACTCAAGTACAATCAAATGAATTCAATAAACACTAATCAGGTACTTGTAGACAATAGCAAGGCTAGTATCTCAAAACAAAGAATTGTAACTTATTCAACTTTCACAATAAATTCTGAAAGGAAAAGAACTTTTTTTCAACTTCTACAATATAAATCTGAAAAGAAGAAAGCCATTTCATGAAAGAATTTTATTCAGAACTGTTGTGGTTTTCATCATCTTCAAAGTATGAGACTACTATGAGCCCCCATGAACCATGATCTCTATACTATTTCAGGATGATCCACATATAATGACAACATAGAAAGTTGTAGAAAGGTCCCACAATGTCAAACTACGGCGGAATGATAATTGGGTTAATGTATTTTGCATGCTAATAAACTTGTCGGTATACCTAAAGCCTTTGGAAAAATGACTTTGCTGAATTACCATGAGCCTTGATGCTAGTTTGACAATATTTAGCTCCCATCGTATTATGTGTACCACACTAGGGTACAGTGTGCTTTGCAGCTTTCTATCACAAAAGGGTACAGTACTTAAAATTCAGATTAGCATTGAAAACATATTTTGTTATCCATAGATGTAAGATACTGGTATGAATTGACCGCAACACAAACTACTTCCCTTTTGCTCTACTCAAACAGCATCTACGTCCATTTTATAACGCCCAAACAGAGTTCATAATCCAAGAAAATTGAACTGATGTTAGACGGGTTATGTTAAACCTAGTTCTCTAGGTAATTGGAAAAAAACAGAAAAAAAAACAGAGAGTAATGCTCTGAACAGAGAGGAAATGCAACTTATCAACTTGGAACGTTACAGATATAAGAGTGGCTTCAAAAGAAATTATAGATACCTGATTCAAAACATAATAAATGTTGAAACGATTGGGAAAGTTACTGGAAAGATTATCCAACTCTTCCTGCAAAGACACAGTTTATACAAATTTAATACAAGAGTCAAAATCTCCCAATTTTATAAATTCTAGGACAGGAAATTACCTTACTACGTGCATGACACAAACTAAATTAAATAATAAATGTTGTGCAGAAGAAAAATATTGTCATCATCTAACCCCATATCATTTTCTTTTTCTTTCAACTACTTCCATTTACATTTTTTTATAGACCTCATTCTTCGAATTTTTCCTAACAATTTATCCATAATAGAAGAACCTCCCTCAAAATTATTGTGATTTTTTTAATTGGGTAATAAAGTCTCGTAATACACATCCTCATTATTTACATAAGAACGATACAATGTTTCTCATGAAAACTAAGCAAAGTGTAAATTTACAAAAATACATTACATCTTTGTAAATAAATAAAAACTAGCTATATCCAGTCTGATGTCAGTAAGAAGTAAACATTAACTGAATGACAGTGCTTGTCAGTGCCCACTGGCTAAATCACATAAAGCTACTACATGCTTAAGTTTATTCAATTTATTTTTTTCCTTTTGTGGTAAAGTACAAAAGATAATTGATTAAATAAAGATCTCCTAAAATATCATTTCCTATGGTTTCTTCACATTTTCCATTTTTTCTTTTTGAAAGATATTATTTCTACGTGTGCTAACAAGAAATTATTCCATCTCTTGAAAGCATTGGTAAAAAGACACCTTACAATATATGTGTCAATGATGAGCACCTACAGCCTCTGATGAGGACATCTTTGTCAAACCCATTAGGGTTTACAAAAGAAAGAGATGGAAGAGAGAATTATTAATTAGTTTCCTAATTTATTTGTTAGTTCCTAGGTTCTCTAAGTTTTCCAGATTTCATTAGGATTTTTAGTTTTTCCAGATTTCAGTAGGATTTCTAAGTTTCCTATTTTATTTGGATTAGGATTTCTTTCCTAGAATTAAGTTTAATTTTCCTTTTCACTCTAGGGTTAGATTATTACAAATACCCCATCTATGTAATTCATTATGGACTTGAGATTTGAGATATTAAGAAAAGTTTACTTTCCAGACATTGGAGACTCCTTGGTGTGAAGCCAAGGCGTCTTTTACCACCTATTTTCTGTTTTTCCATTGTTTTCGCTTCCGCTAAATTACCCAAATACTCAATTCCCCCATATCCTACATCAGCCTCATACCAGAATAACAGTGTAACTTTTTAAGCATTTTATTAGTTAATAACTACTTTGGCTTGGTATTACACTGTTATTATAAGTTCTGCACTCCCCTCATCCTCCCCTAAGCCCAACTTTTCATGGATGAAAATAAGAGGTAAGCTTAGGTGCAAATTTTTTTTTTCAATGCCATACTGGACAGTTAAAAAAGTAACAAACTATATCTTGTGTCTGGAATGTTGTCCCAATAGAGGTTTTTTTTTCTTCCTATTAGTCTTTTTTTTTTTGCTCAGTAAGTGTCTGAAAAGGTCTTATCAGACTCATTGACGTTTCAATGTGTATGATAATACTTTTTTTTTTTTTTAAAAAAAAAATGATATGAATACTTAGAGATGCATAGAGGACTCTGCAAAACATTCTAAAGTTAAACTAACTTCAAATCACACTCATTCCCGAGTGGGAGAACTACCGAACAGGCCTGAACATATTTTTTTTATTAGGCCTCTCTAGTCATATTATTTTGAATTTTTCAGAACATATTAATTGGACAAATAGATAAAGAGACATACTAAATGATATATACTTTCAATATGCATATGTATTGAGAGAGAGAGAGAGAGAGAGAGAGAGAGAGAGAGAGAGAGAGTTTTACTTTCAATAGAATGTCCTCATATGTGACATTGGCATATATAAGATGTACATTTGTTCTGTCACTGGGATTTTCCAATATGGCTCTAGCAACCTGTCAAACCAGAAAGACAAAGAAGAGAAGTTATACCACTCAAATGATATATGTGGAGCAGAAAGAAGAAAAGGGCCTTGTGTAAAGTTAAAGCTCCACTAAATTACATACCTGGAACATCGGAGTGATGCCAGTGCCTCCAGCTAGCATCCCAAAAGCTCTAACTTGGTTAGGCTGATACTTGAATCGTCCCTGGAGGCATAATTTTAACTAAATTAGCTACTAAGGAATAAAGAGTGCAATTTTTAATGTTGGTAAATCAGACTTCTAGGATTCAGGTTTCTTAGATTAATGTGGATAGATCATCGTCTCAGAGATCTTCTGAAAAGGAAGTAGTCCCTGAGGGGACTGAATGAAGGTGCTCCACCCGGACTAAAAGATTAATATGGTGCATTGCAAACTCAACAGGAATAAAATTATAAACACATTTCCTGCTTTATCTGCATCCTAGAGATTTTAAAAGCATATTGACTTTGAATGGTTCGATAACTGCAGTAATTCCTAAGAAAGCGGAAACTTCCAATGTTAGTTTTCATAGACCTGTTAGTTTATTTGGAAGGGATTTGAAGTTCCTAGCTTAAGTGTTGGGACTCACATGTAGCCTGTAGGGAGGTGCTAGTTAAGGTGGTGAATGATTCAAAATTCTGTAGAAGATAGCTGATTGGTCCAAGTTTTACATCCTTAAAGCTTGGACCTAAAACTGCATCCAGATTATCCCGGATGATATGGAGGACTGGAAAATCTGTTTGATCAATGGGTTTTAATGCTAAATGGAATCGATCTCTTTTTGTACTTTAACTTTGTACTTCTTGGTTCTTTTAGTTGATATGTAGACTTGATAAAGAGGCAAAAATTTACCTTAGGTCCTTTTACCGCCAGATAGTCACCTTCACACATCACTTGAAAATGGTGAGACATCCTTCCTTGTGGATACATCTACGCACAAGATAAAAAAAGTTTAAAAATTATCAAATCAATGTAAAATAGGCCAAGAAGGATAAGTGATTTGTGAGAAAATGTACCATCAGTTATATGTCCAATGGCATACAAACATTAACTGTTTACGAAACAACAATGAGAAAAATAAATACCTTTATGACTAATTCAAAGTATCCAACATCTGAATCCAAAGTTGTTGGGGTATATGGTTTGACAACGTCTTCATTAAGGCTATCTTTTCCTCTGCATGAAAAAACAATGAGTCAAGAGAAACTACCGTGATAGATTGTAAGTCAAGCATACAAGATCATAGAAGTATCAAACATGTTGAAACTAAGCATGACCTGTTAAAAGAAAAGGAAAAGCATGGAACTGGATTATACTACAGAAAACCAACCAATCAAACCTGCAACTAATATGCTGTCCGATAGGAAGTCCCAACACTGATGTTGGTGTTGGAAGAGCAAATTTAAATTTAGCCACATTATGGCTGAGCTGAGTGCGTTTAACAAGTTTAAATTCCTTGAATTTCTCAGGATCCAAGCAACCTAAGAAGACACATGGTGTGTTAGGCACATTCTGCAAACACATATCAACAGAAACTCTAATATGGAGCATATGGAGAAAACAAATGTTAATCAACTAGAAAAATTGCTAGAAAGTTGGACTTCATGTTGTCTTGGAGATATGACAGTTAAAGTACAGAATGGTGAATGCCACAGATGGTAAAAATAGTAAAATGCCATGCATGATGGAAATCATCTGTAATCTTATATAAAATACAAATCATGGGTCATATGCGTCAAACAACACTGTTTTTGTAAAGCGCAGGTTATTCCTGTTAAAAAAAATTATGATATAAAATCAGTTGTCTGCAAATTGTTCTGTTAAATGTCTTTACGATATCAAATGTATTTCCTTCCATTCGGTTTTAGTTAAATTTTTCATGTAATCCTTCGGCCCCTGTACATTTGAAGCTCCACACTTGCCCTATGTGGCTTTTCAATATGGATGCAACAGATACTGGTTGCATGTAATGCACACACAGATATAGTTGTATATATACATATATCTGGGAGTTCAACAATCGTAAATGGCTATCATTGAGGTTCATCAAGGATCACCTTCAAAACATCAGTAAAATTGGAAACTATTTGATAATCTAAACTGTGCAGACAGACATAGTCTGACCAATATGATGATGGTAATCAAATAGCTTTAGTAAAGGCACCCTGCTCGATATGAGAAAAGTATATTTCGTTAGTAAATAATCAACCTAATCATACTTTTATCAACTGCCACTCACCCCTTCTAGTTTCTAATCTAATACTTCTATTTATCCTGTTCCTAACACCATAACAACATAAAAGCACACTCCTCTGAGCCAAAATTACAATCTAGAACCTATGTCTAAGTCGCTTAAATAATAAACCTAGTGGCACTCCAATAAATTGTCAAAGCATAGGCCCCCTACCAACCTAAGTATAAGGACTATATTTAAGAATAAGCTTATTCTTAATTAAAGTTAGCCTCATGTTTTGATGTTATAGGGCTGAATTTTGAAAGGAAAAAAAAGGTTCACACACCTAGTAGGAATTAGGGGTTTGTAGAGCAAATAAGAAACCATGGCAAATCAAAGTTAATCATAGCAATAAACAAGATATTTCAACCATGTCATTATCCCTTGGAGCACATACAAAGTGACAATCTGCTTGAACCCATCAATCAACAACTAGATTTCAAGTTCATTCTTTTAATGTACCACAAAATGCATCAGCTTCTAAGATTCTATCAGGGAAACTAAAAAATAGAAAAAGAAAAAAAAAATGAACATATTTAAATCGCTAAAAAAGAAATCCATGTGCTATGAATATGAAGATAATGAAGAATGTTGACAAAAAGAAAAGAAAAAAAGGGAAGATGATTGAAAGACCTTTTGGTTTCTTGGTGACGTAGAAGTAGTAGGCCGTACCAACACCAATAGCCACCACAGCCATTCCTATGGTTAGCATTTCTGCTCGGTGGCTCTGTAACACATCCATTCTTCCAAAGCAAAGCTCGGAGCCAGAAACAGAGACAGAGAGGATTCAAAACGAGTGGTTTGCACTCTCACTCCCTCTCTTTTCCGTACGGAAGAAGTTGGTTGCAATTTCTGTGCTATGTATATATCCAACAGAAAGTCCTCGTTTTGCAGATGATAATAGCTCGCGCGTTGAAATTTGCCAATTGAGAAAGACGGATTCGTTTCGCAGGCACGTGTGTGGCTCTTTGTTTCTTTTTGGCAAAATGTTAATTTTGTTACATGAACTTTTGCCAAATTTGTGGGATTTGACCTTGTAGTTTGATATTCATTACATTTCATGCAATGGGGGATTTGACATTGTAGTTTGATTCGGGAATTTTACAGGGGTAGGCTAAATGTTTTTTGGGCTAACGACAAAAGACACCCTGTTGGTTTGGGGTTGTTCTCAATATAGACTCCAGGGTATCAATTTTATCAATTTACACTCTTACGTTTGCAATATCGTTCAATTTCATCCTTCCGTTAAGTTGACTAAAGTTGACCGTTTGGTCAGACGTTAACTGATGACGTGTTCATTGTGGGACCCACCTATTAACCAATCCCTAAATTTTTTATATATAAAATAACATAAACTTTATAAATAAAAATAAAAAGCTTAAAAAACCCAGCCCCTTCCCTCCCAATAACCCAGCTCCCTCCCCCGCCTGGTTCCCCTCCTCCTCTTGAACTAACCCCAGCTCTCTCTCTCTCTCTCTCTCTCTCTCTCTCTCTCTCTCTCTCTCTGTGCACAGCCAAAAGCCATGAAAAAACTGGAAATATGCCCAATGACATACTCAAGCCAGCACCTTTCTTCACTGGTGGAACAAATCCTCCCCCAGCTCAACACCTTCTCAAGTTTTAGGTCCCTGTAGATGATTCCAAGCATGTAAAGGTATTCTAAGGCCCCTAGAACTTCCGCAACATAAAAGCTGGAAAGCTATACCACCAAAATTTTCAATTAAAAAATTAAAGAAAATCTAGATTGAAGACGACTTTGCAGAGAGATAAAGCAGGCAAGATTATGACATCTCATGATCTCATCTGAGTTGTAAGCACAAGAATACAAAAAACAAGAAAATAGAGGTCCTAGTTAAATTTGATTTTATTCTTTTTTTGATAATAAAAAATCAAGTAAAAAGAGAATGATACAATTCAATATATGAGAAAAATGGAGGAATATTCAAAATTTTCGATCTTGGCTTTGTGGATCTCCTTCTTCAATGCTAGAGCCTTTTTGTCGACGAATTTTCTGGCGTAAAAGCACGAGGAAGATGAACACCTGCGATCTTGATGGGCGGGACTAGAACCTGTGCCTCTAAAGGTGCAGAGGTAGATGGTGCGAAGGTAGCCAGCACCGATGCGGCGGAGAAGGGAAGGGGTTGGGGTTGGTGCGAGAGGAGGTGGGGAACTGGCAGGGGCGGGCGGGCTAGATTGTTGGGTAGGGAATGAGCTGGGTTTTTTTTAAAGCTTTTTCTCTCAATCCTAATGGGCGGGACTGGAATCGGTGACTCTGAGGGTGCAGAGGTAGACAGTGTCGATGCCGTCTGAGCTTATGCGGCAGAGGAAAGGGGCTGGAGTTGGACAGAGAAGGGGTGGGGAACTGGTCGCTGGGGTGTGGTGAGGGCTGCTGGGATTTTTTAAGTTGATTTTTTTAAAAAAAAAATTGTTAGAATGTTATTTTATTAATTTAAATATTTTTTTTTATTTGGTTAGTAGGTGGGTCCCACAATAGACACGTCAGTATTTAACGATTGACTACACGGTCAACTTAACGGAAGGATGAAATTGGACGATGTTGCAAACATAAGGGTGTAAATTGATAAAATTGATACCCTGGAGTCCATATTGAGAACCACCCCAAACCAACAAGGTGTCCTTTGTCGTTAGCCCATGTTTTTTTTTATTTTTATAGATGAGATATATTATAAGCCTTTTTTTTCTCTTGAAACAAAAATGTAAATAAAATTTTATAAATCAAACAAGGCCATATTATGAGCAAATATAGCATAAAGATGTACAAAATATAAATAAATACCAAATCAAACACATTGTCAAACTTCAAAAAAATATGTTCGATTGCAAAAAAAACTCAAAGAACTTATCTGGTGAAGTGGAACCCTTCTCTCTTTGAGTGTATCAAAATCTTTGATTATTGAATCTGAATCAATATCCACAGAAAGCTTTTTCATAATGTAGACAATGAGGGAATTTGCGAGATACTCATCCTCCATTTTGTTGAGAAGTACAGTCTTAACATGTTTCATAGCTAAAAAAGCTCTTTTTGTAGCCGCCGTAGAAACCGGAAGAGTTAACACTAAACGAATCAACCTATCAATCAAATAATATGCCTTTGCTCTGTTATTTTAATTAATACTTGACATAGTTATGAAAGAGTAGACATAGTTTGAAAGATGTCAAGATCATGTTGGTGAACTTCAAACTCAAAAAGTTTCTTTAACAGTGAAATCTTGAGGATAAAATTTCTCTACAAGCTTGCAAATGTCATCAATCTTAAATGATTTAAAACCATTGCTAGGTTCCAAAGCAGAGCTGAGAATAAGAAGTTCCATTGTTATTTCGCTAAATCTACTATTTAACTCTTCCCATTGATAATCTATTGTATCATTGAATAAATCAACCTGATAATGATGTTCAATTGTAATATCATCATGTTGCTGACAAGAACGACGTGTACCAACTTTATAAGGAGCATTCATATTTGGCAAAGCATGGTAAACAATATGCCTTATCTCTTTGCTCATCTATTATCATCATGTTACATGATATCCTAACAAGAAATGCTAAACACCAAAAATCATATATGCTAATTAATAATTCAAGTTGCAAAAATAAAACATATATCAACAATCTCCAAAAGTTTTCACCCAAACCCTAAATCATAAAAATTTAACAACAATTAAAATTGAAAATTGAAAATATAAAAAAGAGAGAAAAACTTACCAAGATTGAAGAACCCACTAAAGATAGGTTGGTACAATTTTTTAGAGGAGGAGAGCTATTTCCTTTAGGCTCTCAAGGTTTAAATATGGCATTTTGAGTGGCTAGAAGAAATTTTTTGATGTTTGCTCTTTGTGGGTCTAGCCCAATATCAATACGATTAGAATAGCTCAAATTGGTAGAGCCTTAGCGTGGGTTCTACTTCTAGTCAAACTTATATAGGTTTGGATTGATATTTATTATTTCCTATATGCTTCAGGAGTGGACTAATATTTATTGGAGTAGGAATAAAGCTTATAAAATTAAAACCATGTTCAATACTTTACAAATCTTCCCCTAGGCTGGAGCCCACTCCAACCTAGGCTTAGGTCTGCCCTTGATGTCGGGGACATTTTCAAATTTTTGTAAGAATTCGTGATAGAATAAGCATGTGTTACTCACATGGAGAGGTATTTTGTACGAAAAGTTAGACCTATTGTTGACTTTCGATAATGTTTAAGCATGGTTGAAATCTGGTTGGGTCAACCCAAAATCCAACAAAGTAGATCCCAATTTGGGCTCAAACAACATTCGAGTGGCCCTAATCAATAAAGATGGTTAGAGGCCCAAAAATCATTAATATAGCTGAGCATGTAAAAGTGGCTAAGAGCCTTGAGAACACATAAATGTGATCGAGATGGAATGAAAATCAAATCAAATATTATTAGTCACATCAAATCACAAGCATGAATAAGGGATTGAATGCATTTTGAGTCAATCAAGGCAATTGATGCAATCATCATAGTTAATGTTATTTATCAAGGATGAAATTATGATTGATTTGAAGACCAATTGATGACCAGTCAAATTAGGACGACCAGTCAAATTAGGACGCATCAAAGCCTTTATAATTACCAAAATGTAGAATAGTGAAATGGACAACTTATCATTTTATAGTATGTTCAATTCCTATCCTAGGAGTGCGTAATGTAGTCCATAGTCTAGTTTTCATAGATTTCAATTATGTCTTTACATTTCAACACATTAGTCTAGTTTACTTTCTCGTTCAATTCAAGTCTTAGCATAATCTTTATAGTTTTTGTTAATCTAGTTTACTTTGCACACTTTTCTTTACATACTCGTCTTTCAATTATTTATTTTATGTACTTTAAATTACACACTCATATTTAAATTATTTACTTTTTGCACTTAGTCTTTTCGGTAAATACCACGAGGTGTCCCCACACCCGAAGGGTGGGATTAATCCCCGTTTAGGGTTCGACTTGCCCCTGACTACAAAGTGCTTCCAACAGGTTTCAAACCCCACCTAGCCTTTTCAATTTCATTTAAATCAGTGGCGAAGCCATGATTTCATGTGTGTGGGGGCCTCTTACAAATTATAAAGAATAAAAAATTCGAACTCACAATACATACGAAAAATAGTATATATATATCACATATGTCAAGAATTATATTGCTTATTAGTTGCAATCATAATTGTCCTCGACAAAGGGATAGTTAAATACATTCTGAGCAAGAAAAATTGCAAGAGATAGGCAAAGAGTCGCAATTTAGCAAATATCTTTAAAGTTTTTTCCCCCATTAAACCCAATAGAAAGAAAAAATTGAAATTTCACAAACTAAAAAAAAACCTTGGGCCTCTTCATGCATTCATATCATACATGAAGAAATGTTTTATGTAAAAATATTGACTAAGTATGAAAAATGGTTTTTCAAAATAATCATTTTCTCAAGATAATTTTTGGCAGCTTTTATTTCTTACACATCAAATAAGAAAACTTGATTTTAAGAGATTTTAGTATGAAGTATATATTGACTAAATGAGCCATCATTTTTAGCCTAATCGTATTTTGCACTAAAACCGATTTTTCATATTTTTATTTGGTGGGAATTTGATTTTCTAGTATTTTTATTTGAATCCAAATATGGGGTACCTTATTTACATTGTAAACTTAAGTAAATTGAGTAATATAAAAATAAATGAAAGTAAAAGGACAAAGACAGTGCACCACCACCAACTAAGCGAAATGGCAATTTAAAGCACCTCCTTATGCCTTAATAGGTCCGCCACAAGGGTACATATCAAAATGTAAAGTATTTGAAATAATATACATATAAAAATACATAACAGTATATTAATTTTAAAATAAATAAAAATTTGAGTGGGGGTCCGGGACCACACTAGTCCTAGTGTGGCTCCGCCCTAATTTAAATCACAGCACCTTTTCGAAGAAAAGGTAGAGTTTCTCATAAAATAAAATAAAAATTGGTCCATTTAAGCATCTATGCAACAAAAAAAGCCTTTTAAAGTGAATTTAAGGCTTAAATCAAAACCTTTAAGAGGATCTTTGAAGGCCAAGTGGTTGATGTTTTAAAACATCCCAAAAAATTTAGGATTTATTCTTATTTTGTTTAAAAAATATTAGTACGATATAACTTGTTTTTTTATTTATTATTTTGTTGAATTTGGAAAGTTATATATATAATTTTTTTTTTTAAAAAAAAAAAAAAAAAAAAACTTTTGTTCCAATGTGGAGGAAGGCAACTTCACCTCCCTATCCCATTTCCCCCCCTTCTCCTCAATTTTTCAATTCACAAAGGTGACTCACCTAGCCTAAGATACTTCAATCATGAATTTATTCTGGTTATAGATGTGTACTTTGGCTCCAATTGCTTGTTCAAACTAGCCAATATCATCTCAATGAAATAACCCGTTGAAGGTATGGAGCTCATTTCCTACAATCTTCATATTGTCTCATTGCGCTCTATTAGTTGTAGACCAAGTGTATGTTAATATGTCTCAAACACACATCTCTTTTGTAAAGTATGTTATTGTGATATTCTATGTTATTTCAATGTAATTTAGTTTCAATCTCAGTTTGGGATTATGATTTATCAAAATGGACATCTCAAGGGTTATTTCAAAGTTTGTTTTGTGCCATTTGGATTTAAATTGAATTTTTGGTGGAATTTCAAAGTATGCTAGAATTGTTATGATTCTTCTGCATGCCCCGGTTTGAATACGTGTTTGAAAAACTTTATGGGCTTGGAGTTTTATGAAATTTTACTATGTTTTATTTCGCGCATCTTCTTCAAATATGGAAGTTTTATCCAGTTTGTTTGTAAATTGAAATTTTGGTGATTTTTCAAAGTAAAGTGTACAAACCTGAAAAACAGAACATTCTGCAGCCTAGTCTGTTTTGGTTTCTATTTTGACATGCTTCCTTGATAGCAAGATCAATTTCATCATCCATAATTTGATCATGATAACAGAAGATAATTCATAGTAGAACTGAGGGAGAGCAACAATGAGTGTTTTGCAAGGTTTTAAAACCTTTCAACCCCAACAATATACACATAATTAAATCTCGTTTGATATCGATGCATCATCTGTAACGTAGGCTACTCTCGAAGCTTAAACTGCTTACAAAAGAGAATCAAATTCAATAGAAAGGAAAGAAAATATATAACTCTACATTGTGGATCAAAATGTAGTAAGCCTTTCTTAAGATTATTTGGAGATCTATTTTCAAACCAAGGTGTGGAGCTATCTTAATTTCCCATTCAGAAATTTGCATTAATTTGTTCACTTACAAGTTACAAAGATATCCTGTATTTCAACTTGTCTTCGCATTTTCATTTGGGATATCAGCCTCTATTTTATCTTCAGAAGGATCTGGGTTGCTTGCAGCTTCCACATTCTCCAATTTTGAGACACGAAACACAGCTAAGTGTTCATCACCTGCAACAAATTATGTGATCTCAATTAGGCAGTTCAAGAAGGACTTTCCAACTCCCAAATCCTGAAGACTGTAGTTTGCCAAAACACTCCATTGAAGACATTCATTATAAAATCCGTAGAGAATTAGGTGGCTGCCATTTAAATAACACCATTCTTTTTAGTTTGTTATGGTATCGTCTTGATTTTGGTTAAAGAACACTAATACAATTCTTTTAGTGTTCCATTGTTCAGTACTTAATCTACATGGAAAAGAAAAGAAAACGAGAGAAAATTACTCTAGATTTCTTCTGAAATTTCTCTACAACATAATGAGGTTTCGAAAGAAAGTTGGATCACAGAAACTATAACTTCTCTTGATTTCATGTCACTTTATCTATGTTTATAGCTAGATACAAGAACAGAATTAATAAAACTCCCTTTTAGTTTTCAATTTGCTTCAAGAAAAGGTTGAAGGAGCAGGATAGGGTGGAGATCTACAAAAGAACATCCCACAGTCCCAAAACGAAAGGAAAAACTGAAGGAAGTTGAGGCTCCACCCCAAAACCAATTGGCAATGGGGGGAGCCTAGGCTAGGTCCCTTAACTTTTGAATGTGAGACAGACACTCTCAACAAAAACATCAAACATTACGTCCCTTCATTGATCCCAACCGCTCTTTATACTTCACCCAATTACTATGTTCCTTATTTTCTCAAATTTATATCAAACCATGAACATCAGAAAAAAGGGAAAATAATTTTCCCAAGTACTTCCGAGTATAATCTGTTACTCTGTGATCATATGAGAGTTTCAAGGTTTGTTGATAACTTCTGTCATTGACAGAAAAAGCCAAACCCATTGTTCCATGACTTGTGCGGAAATCTCGTCAGGCTCAAGCTAAAGAATTTATTGAACTTCAAAAGAACACTATAGTCCCTTGATTCATCTCTACTGATTTCTACGTACACTTAGAAGAGATGTACCCAGAAATCTTCTCTGAGCCTCAGTTGAGAATATTTAGTCACAAAAGCAAACTTGGAGCTTATGAAAGTAGAAAAGATAGTGTATATGTGAAAGGCTACCAAAAATAAAAGGAGAAAACATAAAAAAAAAAATAACAAAACAAAAAGGCTAAAACGTACCGAATGTAAGACAAGAACCAGGTGGCACAGTGGCAACAACTCCTGCACTCAACCGTTTGTCATCAATGAAGGTCCCATTTGTGCTGTCCAAATCTGTTACCAAGAGCTTCCCTTCTTTCTTTTGAATGCGAGCATGAACACCAGATACTATAAATTCAGACACAAACGCAAACATGAACTGAGAAATTACTTTATCTTAAACTTCAAAAGAATTTATTCTTTTCTCCATGATATTGAACATCTGTATGATTTCCTGATGATAACTTATTATCTGCATGAATAAAATTACATGTATAATATGCAGTAATATGAGTTAGCCTAAAATTACATGTATACCCTCTGACAAGGTAACCATCTTTTTGCTTGTGATATTCAACCTTTCAGATTATGTTTCTGGATAGGAAAATAGGAATATGATTCTCTAATACCTGTTGCAACTGGAATCACCATGTCAGCTTCCTCTGGAAGACGGCCAACAGTCACCTCATCCTAGATTCGAAAGAAGCCAGTCAACTTTTTGAATACTTTTTTGCAATCATTATAAACAGACCTCTGATGCTAAACCAAAAAATAAAAAAAGGAAAGGAAAAAAAAAAAAACTTACAGCAGAAATTTCAAACGCACTTGGCATTGGAACCTTGAAACCTATATGCCTTGTATCTCCATCACCTGTTGGGTAGAAATTATATTTGTAAAATGAGTCACTCCTTAACCAAAAACGAAAAACTAAGAAGAAAGAATGCACATGCCAGACGAAATGCAGCAATATGAGAAAAATTGAAGTGGGATAAGAATTATAACCAAATTGAGACCTGTACCCTTGAAACTAAGAAGACTGAAAATTCTAATGTTGGCTAAGAGGAACCTCCTTTTGTGTGCTACTGCTACATGCAACCTGTAAGAAATAAACCGTGGAGGACAAACTCTACCAGACATGCAGTTAATGAATGATAGAGAGAATTAGGGGTTTATGATGCAGTGGTGTCTTTTCTGCTCTAAGCTCAGAGCGTGCCACTGGACAATATTTCAGTCACACTCTCACTCTATAATAATACACGGGTAGGAACCTAGGGCACTCAGTAAAGCTGAGTTAAGGCCAACAGTATTCAGGTTACCACGGCATGCTATCATGGCTTAGCAAGGTGAGCTTTGCAGAACAGAATGTGTTGCAGCGCATATATGTCACTCAAAGCGGACTAATACTAATAAGGCCCAGCGCGTAAAACATCTAGCATGCATGATGAGTGTCGAAATTCTCTCCAAGTCTAGCAAATCTATGTCACTCAGAGCAGTCTAGTCCTTCTATAGTATTGAACATTGAGAGCACAGGATCAGTGCCAAACCTCCCTCCAAGAAGGTTTGAATTCAAATCACCTTCCAAACCTCCCTTCATATCAAGGATTATAAAACTTTATCAGGCTAAGAATCATCTTCCAGATCAGTGAAACTTACACCTGAACTCTTCCCTAACTAGGGCTCTTGGCACGTACTAGCCTCGTGCTCTTATTTTATGACGGTAGGCTTCCATTACTGACTAGTGACCAGAAAGACCCCAAATTCTCCTCTAGGTGCTTCCACTGCGTATATAGAAAAACTTGGTGTCACCTTTCTACAAGAGTAAGAAAACCATTCTTAACTCAAACTTAGTTCCCTTAGTTCTCTCAAGTCTTACACTCTTTCAGCTACTGACTTCGTCATCAAAAGCTCCTTCATACATGCCACACTGATGTCCCCATATCTCCCAAGGGGTTTTATTTTTTGGTCTTACAAATTAATGCACTAAAGCCATTACCAATGATGCATATGAAACCCAACAGTAAGCTAATTCCTTCCTTCAGAAAAAGAAGTATTAGGTTCAACTTCAAACATTGAAGCAATTTCAATTAACAATGGAAAAAAGAAAGGCAAATAGTTCGTTATATCATACGTTAGAAATAATTGCTCCCCAGATTTTCAAGTACACAATCCAAAAGTCAACCATATATAAAAATGCTCTTGGACTAATCCTTGTGTGAGGGGTTGGGGTGGGAATAGGTCTTAGATTCAAATTTATGGAGTAAAAAGGAATAAAATAAAATAAAATTCCATTTTCAATGACAAAGGAAAGAACAGATATTAAGTACTAAGTGACATGATCTTGTCATTAAAGATACTGTATTCTATCCAGGAAATTGTGCTGCTAAAACCATGAAATTTTGAGTAAGCCAACTACTTTTTCTCTCTCGAGAAAAGAAAACGAACAGTAAACCAAGTACTTTCTGACTGGGAAGGAGCTATAATTCATTTCGGTGGTTTACTTAAATTGCTGAAGCAACCTCTAGTTTATTATGAATTGCAAGCAAAGGTCCGCGAAGTTAAAGATAAGAAGAAAGATTTCTTGACGCTATTCCTGAACCAGAGATTTCTGGAAAACTCACAACTCACTAGCTACAGTTAGATTATTATGAAAAAAGAATACCCTGATGATCTTATAGCCTAAATTCCAAAAAAATATTCACATAGCATGTAACATGATGGGAAATAAAGAATGAATGAGATAGAATTGGGCATACCAACAGGTTCCAGAAGCCATTTTTGAGGTGGAGGAGGACTTTGAGCCTTAGAGGAGGAGGCATAGATGGGGCCGAATGTACTTCTTAGCTGCTTCCCTTTGATCCTAAGTACACCTTGGCCTTGGAGAATGTTGTTGGAGCACTGAAAAGGTAGTGAAGTAGTAGAAGCAAGAAGAGAGGCAGCAGAAGCTCTGAAACTTGAAGAAGAAGAAGGCCTTGGAAGCTTTGTATGGGAAATAGACAAGTGATGCTGAGCAGTTATTTCCATTCTGTGCAACAACAAAAAAACCCACTTCGCTTTGTGTGGCAGATCTGCTGCAATGAACAAGTTTTGTTTTATTTTACACACATGGTTTGGATTCGCACGATATTGGATGTCTGTCTGTTGTGTTCACTTCGGAGTTCACATGTATTAGGATATGTGGCGACCATTTAATGCTTTGACAGGGATTTGGATAACAATATCTTGAACCGGCAATGTCTACAGTCCACCCGGTGAATCAGTTTCAGTGCACACTTTGGCTATTTGTTTTTTTTTTATGAAGCATGTGCACGTGCTATTTGAGTTGTAAAAAAAAATATTAAAAAAACACCAGCTAAAAGACCATCTCCAACTATAAATTTGTACCCTATTTTTCTCCAGAATCTATCTGTATTAGGGCTGGGCACGGTATGAGATGACACGGGATGGGGGTCATCTCGGTGTCAATCTCGAATAAGAGAATCATGATGAGATGACACGAAATGAGAGTTTTTAAAAACACGTTCAAACCATACCGGACGACCTAAACGAGATCGGTATGATTCGGTATCAATATTGATACCGTAAAAAATCTACAACAGATGATATATCAAATGAAGACTTACAGTGAATGGACATAGTTGAAAGAGATTCATCATATTCAAGAGTTAAAAAAATAAGTCATAATTCAAGGCTTTGCTTGATCACTACTGATTTCCAATATCTTTGAAAATAAAATAATTTACTTTCCACCTTAATAATTAGAGTGGGAGGGGTGGAAAATTCTGTTATATATTATGCCTTGTTCAATTAGGACATATGAAGAACAAGGCACAACCTTCTCAACCTGCTAAGCTTGATTTAATTGCTCATGCATAAATGGAAAAAGAAATGGAGATTTCTGGTGGAATGGGAATCAATATGGCATGTGCCGTGATTTGGAAAAAGAAAAACAATTGAAATATGGAATTGAAGAAACTAGATGGCATAAAATAGCAATGGTGAGTGAGGTGAGTCACTCAGAAATGTCCTTTAACAACAAGAGATATCTAACTCTATTTAGAAACCATGGTGGGGCTCTTTTTTTACCTACATTTTTTTTTATCAGATGCTATCATGAGTGCTAAATTTCACAAAGAAAACTCTAATGCAAACATTAAAACTAAAGCTGGACAGATTGTGAATTGTATTTTGGATCCATTTAAGGTTCATCTTTTCGTGATGATTAATAAAATTGAATTAAATTAGGGGTGGAACTAATATTAAATCAGAATTAATAAAACTAATTTACTGTTTGGTACGGTATGACACCAACCAGGATCACAAATGTGGAACCGATGTCGTGCCAAACAGTAATGGGATGACACGGTATCATCCCGTTTACACGCTAACAGAAAACGGGATGACACTGGATTGGCACGGTTCCGGTATTCCGGTTTTGATGCCCACCCCTAATCTGTATATATATCAAAAGGCAGAAAATGGTAAAACATTCAAAATACCAAAAAATGCCCTTGGTTATACAAACATTAAGAATTGAAATTATTAATTAAATTAGGATAATATGGTAAATTCACACTTTTTCATATTAAAAATAATTAAAAATTAAAGAAAAATTAGATAATGGAACATATTTTTTTGGAACACAACTACCTATTATCTTTTTTAATTCTAAAATAAATTTAAAAAAAAAATCCTCTGTAGGCGTGGAAGTACGTGCAGAGAGGCTAATATATATATATATATATATATATATATATATAGAGAGAGAGAGAGAGAGAGAGAACTCAAATTAAGCGAGTGACAATGGAGCCACATTCAAAGCATTTGGCGCGGTTCTGAGCCATGGTTTTGCCACCGGGACAAGCATAGAGTCATGTGCTTGCAATTGCTTCTGTATAATTCCAACATCGACATCCGATGCACGACGATTTCAGGGACAATTCGGTTGACATTTTTCCCTCCTTCGAAACCACAAAAGTTACCAAAGAAATTCAGAGAAGATCACAACTATGAGAAAAGCTAGCTAGGGTTTTAGATAGTCAAGGTAACAATTCAACAATTCAAAACGAGAGCTAGAGAGCGCAAAGAGAGATAGAGAAGCTTGAAATTGAGGAAGAGAAAGGTTGAGATGGTGGACAACGATAGAGGTTGAGTTGGAGAGTGGTGCGTTTGAGATTGCGTTTAGAAATTTTAAGCCTCACCACAGTTTTTCCTTCTCAAAGTGCTTCTTCCCAATTTCTCTTCTAGCAACAAGCTCAATTCCAGTCTTCCATCCTCCCACTCCATCTCTTCTCTCACCTTGCCTTTCAATTCTTTCTCCCAAAATGCATTATAACTAACCATCTCATACTCCCTCAACCAACTCTACATCATCAATCGGAAATTTTCAGTGATTTTTTTTTCCATCTAATCAATTTTTCATTTGAGGGATTATTGTATAGATTTTTGTGTTTTGAATATGTAACAGCATTGCTTGACTTTTGATAATGCTCCGTTGCTTTAGGGGGTGTATTCAATTAGGATTCTAGAGAGTTTAAAAAGATTTTAAAAATTCAGTTGTATTCAATTTGGATTTATACGAACTTTAAAAGAGTTTCTGCAAGTCTGGTTGTATTCAATTCATACTTGTATTAACTTTAAAAGGTGTTTGGGCCAAAATTCTGCACACCCAACCCAACGCTGGAGGCCCAGAAAGACTAAGCAATATCAGAATCCAAGCAGTTTGGATTTTTTTCTTTTAAATTGGAATCTAGAGCCCAAAATCGAGAAAACCCAGCCCAGGACTTGTCAACCCACGAGAAAAAACTTGGGCTTTGGAAAACAGAGAAAAGAAATCAGCCCACAGTCCCAAAACTCAACCTGGGCTTGGCATGATCAAATGAGAAGAGAAAAGCCCAAAATGGAAGCAAACCCATGTCACTACCTGACTTTGAAAAGTCAGCAATTTCAACTGGATTGATAGGGAGTTAATGAAGGCAGGTCTTAAACAGGCAGATGTCTCCAGCCTTTTAAGTCAAAAGAAGATCAGAGTCCCTTTCTATATAAATTCTGCATCAGGATAGGCATAATTTCCAAGAGATAAGCAGACTATATTTTCTAAAGAGATAAGTAGGGCGCATGGAGTTGTTCATCTGGAAAATCAAACTAACCATCAAGGCAGATTGAACTTTTACAAAGAGGAGTTAAAGATCAAAAAGGGATTAGGTTTTCTTTCAAAAAAGCAGAAAAGTGATCACCATAAAGAACTGACGGTTGATGGTTTGTCTGCCAGAATAGATAAAATTCCCCTTTTCTTTGACATTTAAAATGAAAGATCTTGCTTTTAGAAAATTTGCCGCCCATTATTAAAAAATTAGAAATCCCACTCCAGCATTTTTCTATAAATATGAGAGGAGATGAATAGATCAAAGGACAGCCAAAAAATCAATCAAAAATAAAAACTCAAAATGATCACTTGATCTCAAAAGCCTTCAAAACACTGAAGCAACCAAAAGCTCATCGAGCCACAAGAAACAAGTCAGCTATAATCCAGAATCTCCAACTTCAGTCTAGTTTCAGAGAAATAGTGTAACACCCTGACTCCAAATTTAATCCCTTATTTAAATTATTTAAGAGAAATTACAAATTTACCCTTGGGTACGGGTATTTTGGTCATTTTCTTACCCCAAAAGGAGTTTGGGGTAGTGACTAGTATTTTTGGGAAGGTCGTACTAAGATGAGTCCGTAGACACGTAGTGGGCTCAATTCGGAGTTGAAACGAAGAAGTTACGAGCAAAACAAGTTCAGTGGCAAAATCGTAAATATTTTGAAATGGAATTTTTTATAAAAATCAGATTCTCTCTCTCTCTCTCTCTCTCTCTCTCTCTCTCTCTCTCTCTCCCTGTGCGCAGAAACAGCCCCTGTTACTGTTCACCGCGGTGGTTTTTGGGCCACCACCGTCGCATCCGGCCACAGCTTGGGGTGGCACCGGTCCCAAAAGAATCGGCCAACCTCCCTCTTCCCATCCCGACCAATCTCAGCCGCTGGAACCACTCGTGATCGCCGGAAAATGCAAAAATCTTACCGGTTTTAACCCAAAATTCAAGGAGCTCAATCTCTCTCATTCGGCCACCAATTCAGACGAGTAAGGTATGGATTTCTACCTATTTTCCATGCTCTAGCTGATGGTTGGGTAGAATTGCATCGATTTTGAACGTAGGTAACTCGATTTTCGAATTGGATTTCGGTCGATTTTGGGATCTCGATTTCAGCCACTTCCGGTCAGTTTTTGGGGTAGGTCCAAGAACAAAAGTGGCTCACAAATAGGGTGTTATACCTAGGGTAGGAGTTTGGAGCCGTGGTTTTGAGATTTTCCTGCGATGCGTAATCGCTTTGGGCACCCAGCGCTGCCGGCGCGTGTGGCGGCTCATGGGTGAGGGTAGTAAAGTTGCACTGTGTCTCGATGCTATCCTTAGGTTGTCACGAGTGCGTAGGATTTCACGGATCTCAATTCGAACGTTGTTTGACTATCGAACGGATACCGCATGTTGTGCGTTATCCGGGTTCGATAGATTGGGACCGTTGGATGGTCTTGAATTTAATATATGTTAATCTGGGTATTTCTAGGATCGTGTAGGAATTCATGGATCGTGATTCGGAGCCCCGGATGTTCCGATTTAATAATTTAAAGTTTATGTTTATATGAACCGTCAGATTGTGCGATGATGAGCGATCTGACCGTCCGATCTGGACTAAACTTGCATGACTAGTGTCCTATACCTTGTAGAACCCCTAGGAACCTTCGGATTGGAATTTGAAGGTCGTGGGCCCCGTGGGCCCGTTTTACCAAGATTGGGTAGTTTGACCCTTGGTTGACAGTGAGCCTTCCGAGATAGTCTTACCTTCCTAGGAGGATTATAATGACCATAATGATAGGTCTTGAGCGTTGTTGAGCTATGTTGACTAGGTTGAGATTTTTAGAGTGTTTAATTGTTATTGTAGGAAACTCTCGGACCTTATTTTTAAATGAATAGCTTGGCTTTGTGATGGAATTGTTAGGCATATGAATTAATGGTTTATTTAAAACCATTTTTTTAACTAATAGTTAGTTTAGCATTTTTGTTAAGTGTTGGTGATTTGTGGGGTACTTGGGATGTTGTTGAGGTTTATACAATATTAGAGAGAGATATATATATATATATATATATATGTATGTATAAGGGTATAAAAAGAGTCTAGAATGTCAGCTTGAAGTGCTATTCGTACTACCTTAGGCACCTCCCCGAATTTTGGTTACACTACAAGTACCACCCTGTGAAAGTTAGGTCCCACGTGGCGTAGGTTATCCGGCGTGTTGACAGACCTCATACGTGGCGTTGGTTGTACCGGCGTATGGGGAGATATTGTACTATGATGTTGAGGTCTCGCGTGGTGTAGGTTATCCGGCGTTGAGACATACCTCATATGTGGCGTTGGTTGTACCGGCGTATGGGGAGATTATGTGATATTATGTTGAGGTCGCACGTGGCATAGGTTATCCGGCTTGTCGACAGACCCCCTACGTGGCGTTGGTTGTACCGGCGTATGGAGAGATATTGTGATATGATGTTCAGGTCTCGCGTGGCGTAGGTTATCCGGCGTTTGGCGTAGGTTATCCGGCTTGTCGACAGGCCCTATATGTGGCGTTGGTAGTACCAGCGTATGGGAAGATTATGTGATAATATGGTGAGGTTGCACGTGGCGTAGGTTATCCGGCGTGTTGACAGGCCCCATACGTGGCGTTGGTAGTACCGGCGTATGGGGAGATGATGTGAAATACAGAGAAATGAATAAAGGTATTGCCTATGTGTGGAACTAGGTTTTAAGGAAGAACTACGTGTGGCTTGATCCCTCAGTGTGGGTACTAGGCAGCCTAAGGTTATTAGGTGCAGCCGCGGACATAAATATGATTGTGTTAGGAGGTTAAAACCTCGTATATTGGGATTGGAAAAGTTGAAAGATGCATGTTGAAATTTAGTAGTCATAATTTATATTTGAATTTATCGTTTGTCTTTTTTAAGGCATGAATTGATTTGTTAGCATGTTTGGTAGTTGAGAATTATTGGAAGGCCGAATGCCGTTTATGTGAATTGCATGAAATTATATTGTGCATGCTGCCAGTTGTGAGGTTGAAATTCTGGGCAATGTTCAATTTACAGAGGAGACTCTGCCGAAATTTTGGCAGAAAGACTCGTACCCTTATTCTATTTTGGGAAAAAGGGTATAGCTTTAGAAGTGGGCCCGACATCGGGGTGATGTCGGAAATTTCCACAGGATTCATCTAGGGTTTCGGGAAATTTGGGGCGGATCCTGTCAAATAGTCACTCAAAGCGAGATTTCTCTCGTTACAAATTTGGTTCAGCATAAGCCAAATCAAGCAGAGTTCGGGTTTTACAAATATGAAAACCTCAACAAATTTATGGAAAGCCCTGATCAAGCAGAACAGGTACCATAGTGCAGTTCCAGCTCAGTAATCATCAAATCCAGCCACTTCTACCTTTTCAAAAAACCTTCCAGGGCTTGAAATAGATTAAAGCTTTGCCACACTCGAACGTTGGTATCGATTTACAGCTAAAACTTGATAGTTGAAGGTGTTGATGGTCCAATCCAACACAGACATACCCAGTCCAGCCCGGATCAGAAGTATCTATCCAGGCAGAAATTGAAGTCCAGCGCTCTTTTTGTCTTTTTTAGAGTTGGTCTTCCCTTTTGAGCTTTGTAAAAGGCAGTTCTGCCTAAAACAGTTCACTTTCTTATCATTCATTCTGGTCAGAACTATCAGTTTTGTACTGTGAAAAATTGTGAAGTCATCACTAGTCTGAGGCAAGAAAAGAACTTACTTGGGAGATATTCCTCACCCAAATTCACAATCACTTGTTTAGAAATCAGTAACTTGGGGCGCAAGTTATCTATTTTTAAGAAGTCTGCTAGGATTTTCATTACTAGCAGTGGCACGCTCGCACACAAAAGAAAGTTAACTTATTAATCAGTTAATGATTTTCGAGACAATGGGGAACTTTACCCTACCATCACCGGAACAAATATAAAACGGGTGAACAAATGGTCCATACAAATATGAGTGTATTCAATTAGGATTATAAAAAAGTTCAATAAAATCTAGGTGTACTAAAAAATTCATATATTTGGAAAGATTTCAGTAACCACAAGAAAAAAAAAAATATAGAAAAAGGAATATCCGAAGTTTCTTCTGAAATCATATAGCTATTGCACCATACTTTTTATATAGCACCAAATGAGAGAGCAATAAAAAACAAATGTTTTAAAGAAACAGAGCACCACTTACTGCTTAACGGAAAGCAAACATCTCTTCTTGGCTTTTTGATTGTCTGCTTAAGGATGCCAAAGTTAGCATCCGTCTAAAGAAATATGTTAAAGAAAGAGTGTTGCTAAACAAACTCTAAAATTAACTGAGTACACCCTAAGATCTAAGTGCACCATAATATTTAAATTTAAATATAAAATTAACTAAATACACCCTATTTAACTACGAAAAATACTCATGGATACAAATGAAATACTTGTAAATATTTATTCATAAAACTAAAATATAAAAAAACCTACCCAGTTCCCCACTCTCCCTCTCCTCCCACAACTGCCTCCACACCCAAACCTTACCCGCGGCCTGCCCATTCCTTCCTCCACCACCACCCATCTCCAAGTTCTACACCCTCCCTCCCACACATCCCTTTGTACGTACCCAGCCCCAGACCCAAGACCCCGAAAATTTATCAAGGTACCCAACCCCCTCTCGTACCCCTAGATTATCATCTTGACCATCGTACATCAAGTGGACTAGCACTTATATTCTTTTATTCATCATTTCAACTAAATCCAAGATAATGTCATTTCCATCTCGATCAATCTCAAAGAGCTTTCCTACTTATATGAGCCAAATTCATGTCATCGTGCTCTTTGACTTGCCTAGGTGTGTTCCCATGGAAGATGAATGTTGCCCTCTCTTGAAACTAATTGTGTGTTTACTAATCAGGAATTGAATTCCACCTATGGAGGATTTCTGTGTTTACTTCACATCAAGGAATTGAAAAGTAAAGGGGACCCACACAAAATTAGGAATTGAATTCCGGATTTTGAAGGAATTCAATTCGTGGGTGAGAGGTAGTATTCTAATTCCTGGAGAAATAACCCATTAGGAATTCATATTTTTTACCTATTATATCCTCACACAATTTTCAAAATTCAAAATTTGACATCTACTTTAACCCAACATCGAGGACATTTTAGTAATTAGTACCACTCGTACCCCAATTTCATATGGTTTAGTAAAAAACTTCAATAGGAATCTGGTAATTCTCCACAATCCAACTCCTCCTCAATTCAATTCATTCTCAATTCAATTTCTTCTAATCTAATTATGGATTACTAAACATGCCATAAGTATAAATGAAGCCAAGGTGGTAGGGTTTCTTTTGTTTTTTTATTTTTGTTAATTTTCTTTTATTAGTTGCATACTGGAATCAATATGTGACAACATTTTCTTTGATTAGGGTTGAAGATGGTGAGTTGGGTGTACTTATTATAATTATATTTGTTTTACAATTAAATATATCCTTTTTGGTCATTTTATATTAGGATAAATTAGTAATTCAATAAATAGTTTTGTAGTAGGATGTATTAAGTTAATTTTAGGGTTCATTTAGCAGCACTTTAAAGAAATTATAGAAGTCTGGAATAAAAGCCATGCAAATCTTATAATAAAATCATATAGAACTCTTCTCAAGTCTATGTGAAATCTAAAAGTTCCAGAGTTTCAAGAAATTTGGCACTTAAAAAAATTCTTTTAAAATGCTCTAGAATCTTAACTGAATACACCCTTAATTTTATGTGGAATTTCTTTGTTTGTGAAAATTTTAGTCTCCAAATTTTTTTTTTTTAAAAATGAAGGGCTTGTTTGGATGACCGATTTGGACAAGAGATTTGGGCTTTCATGCGATTTACAAATACAAATGGACCAAGTGTTGGGAAGAAAGGTGGAGTGCGGCCTTTAGAGCACATGTGACGCACAATCAGGTTGCTCTCTCTCTCTCTCTCTCTCTCTCTCTCTCTCTCTCGCTTTCTATCTAAAGATATCTAGAGAGAGATGTGAAAGTAATAACTTTATGTTATGGACGCCCCCAACTTACGGCAGAGAGGATGATACGTGGCGCAGTATACCTGATCATTTGGTCAACAAGACGTATGCCAGTAGACATAGCTCCATATATATGTTCTTTTCTTTTTTTCTTTTTAGGTTGCGATTGCAACTAAGGTGAGACAGCGTTGAAATTTGAATGGGAAGCAACAACATTACCATTCATCGCGAAGAGAGAGAGAGAGAAAGAGAGAGAGAGAGAGAGAGAGCGAGAGAGAGAGAGAGAGAGAGAGAGAGTGAATACCAGGAAAAAAAAGGAATCGGGTCTTATACTTAAATTGGGACTTCGCAATATTTACGATTATACCACTACACTTATGTAGATCATAACTTCTTCGTTTTCACTCTGAATTGAACCTGCCGCCTGCCTATGAACTCATATTCACGAGCTCTACGCAATGGTACTACTCAATTCCCCAAATTCCTTTCCAAACAAAAAGTGACTAAAATGCCCCTATCCCCAAGGGCAAAAATGTAATTACAAAATTAAATAATTAAATAGAAACAATTTGTTGGGTCGGGGTGTTACAGCAAAGGTTAGGGAAACCAATGTGGGCAACGCTATGATGATGAAAATTGAAGCCCCTTATTTCCAATGGCTTTATGTGTGTTTGGATGCCAGCAAAAAAAGCTTTCTAGCTGGATGTAGACCTATCATAGGTGTTGATGGGTGTCATTTGAAGAACACATTCCAAGGTATGAATCATCTTCTGTTTTTCTTATTATAACTATATTATCATAGGGCAATTTATTATTCAAAACATGTGAATCTATGTTGCACTAACTATGTCAATTACTTATGGCAGTGAGTATTAATGCAAATGACAATATGTACCCAATTGCTTATGTTGTGGCTTAATTGGAGACCAAAGAAACATGGTGTTGGTTCCTTCAATTGCTTATTGAGGATTTGGGTCATGTTAGTGAACATTGATGGACTTTCATTTTAGACCGACAAAAGGTAGTTTAATATTCTATGTTTTTTTATATTCTTAGTTTAATCTTTAGGGTTTAATATGCTTAGTTAAATATTATAGGGATAAAATACTGAATTTGATTTATTTGTGCCTGAAACAGAACATAGATGGTGTGTCAGACATCTTTATGGGAATTTCAAAACATTGCATAAGGGAAAGACTTTGAAAGATTTGTTATGGAATGCTGCCAGAGTCAAAGTCAGAATGCATATGCTTCTAGTGGACTAAGGCAAACTAGAAATTTTGCTCCATGGAAACCACTAGGAAAGGCAGCTACTAAAAAGCAAGGCATGCCTATTCCGAAGAAGGAGAAGACCTGATTTTTAAAGGGATGAGACTTTTTGATGTAGACTGATATAATTCAGGATATGTATTTTGCCTTATTTTGTGAACCATGTCCAAGTCTGTGTACTACCTAAACTAGATATTGTAGTTTGCCTTATTTTGGGAACTAGGGCCAAGTCTGTGTACTGCAGCATGTGTATATTGCTTCTAAAGACATTGTATTTTGGCTTGTTTTCTGAATCATGACAAAGTCTGTGTACTGCAGCATATGTATGTTGCTTCTAAAGACACTGTATTTTTGCTTATTTTGTGACTCATGTCCAAGTTTGTGCACAACAACATGCGTATGTTGGTTTGTGTACTACACCATGTTTTCATTCCATTTCATTTCATTTAAGCCAAAGAATATAACAACAAAAACAAGAGCTAAATGTTTTCACTTCATGACTAGAAATTTACAACCTCTGAGACATGTCTTTCCACAAATTTTGATCACAATGTTACAACCAAAACATTTGAGCAGAATGTTACAACCAAAACATGTCTTTACCCAAATTGAAGCACCATCTAAGCACCTCATTTTTTTATATAACTAAATTGAAAACAACATTGACAACAATCAAGATACAAATGATCAACATCTCTTTTATTCCTTTCAGCATATTCAAAACATCTCCAACTTGTAGCTACATAGATTGAAACACCACACCCTTGCTACCATTGTTTTCCATCCGTTGTGAGTCTTTAAAGATGATATTTTCCCTCCATTTGGTGTTGTCAACATCATTACACAATACGAAACCTTTGCATCCAACACCTCCCTACATCATACAACCACTTTACATAACCACAACATCCATATAATAAAATAAAATTGATTCAAAACCATGCCTTACATATTTCCTTGTACACTTCCAAAAATATTTGTTGTAATGTTGTTCTGTAGTTGATAGAAGTAATTTCATTTCAACCCCACATAAAAGGCACCTCAATCCATGAGAAGATGAAGTAGACATCTGCAAACTACAAGAAAGAAACCTAATTGTAAGAATTGAAATAAAAAAAATAAAAAATACAAGAAATAAGCAAATTTAGAAACTGAAATTGACATATAACCATATCAGACAAGAAATTACCCCAAAATGGATGAATTCCTACATGAATTGATGATTCCCTTTCAAATCGTGACTTCGCCTATTAAATCTTCATCAATTGGATAATATCGAACCCTATACCTCGAAATCGACCAACCTTTTCCCCAAATTCCAGAACCCTAACACTTTTTTGGGGAAAAGTTGCTCTCGAAAATGGTTTTTTGATTAAGCGCTTGAGGCGAAAGGGTAATAATACCCCAGCACACACACATCACATGTGTCTTAACTGACGGAATTCCCAATTGGACTTGATTTGTTAACGATGCAAGATGTAATGACCAAAATCGAAAAATTAAAAGTGCGGTGACCGAAATTAAAATCGGGCCAAACCCCAATGACCAAAATTGTAATTAACCCATATTTCAAATGTTTGAATTCCAACTTGTTTTCTCTGGTTTTGGTTCAATTTGTAACATCCCGTCCCAAAATTTTCTTAAAGTTTTGAAATTCAAATATTAATTAACATTTTTTTACCTCAGGGGTAAGGGCATAATGGTCGCTTTTCTTTGGGGACAAGTTTTGGGAATTTGAGTTGCGGGGTAGACCTTGCTCTCACGAGTTTGTAGACATGCGATGGCTCAAATTCGACTTATATAATTTTTTTTAATTAAAAAAAACTAACTCTTTAAACTTGTTTTTACATTTTAGCTTTTAAATATATCAGTCATGATCTCTTGGACCACAGGAGTCCAAGAAATTTGTGGTCACGCACCGTTGGATGTAAATTCAACGATTCACTCAATCTTGCACTCTTTTTAAGAAACTTTTTTGAACCATTGGATTAATATTCAACGGTGAGTGACCACAATCTCTTGGACTCCTGTGGTCCAAGAGATTAGGACTATTTAATATATATATATATATATATATAAAGCAAAAGGCAAAGAATGATAAAACATTCAAAATATCAAAAAATGCCATTGGTTAATACAAACATTAAGAATTGAAATTATTAATTAAATGAGGATAATATGGTAAATTCACACTTTTTCATATTTAAAAAATTAAAATTAAAAGAAAATTAAGATAATTGATCCTATTTTTATGAAACACAACTACTCATTATCTTTTTTAATTCTAAAATAAATTTTAAATTAAAAAACAAAAAAAAAAACCTCTCGCAGGCGCGGAAGCGAGGCGAAGAGGCTAATTTTTTTTATTGTATATGCATTCCTTGTGCTATTTTATACCACGAGAATATATTATCACCTTACTAGCCCCTTGGCACATCCGTGAATTTTTTAATTTATTTTTAGAATTAAGAACAGTATGACCTATTATCTTATTTTGTTTTTAATTTTAATTTTTTTGATATGAAAAAATATGAATTTACCATATTATCCTTATTTATTAATAAAATTTCAAATTTTAATTTTTGAATTAACCAAAGGCATTTTTTGATATTTTAAATGTTTCACTATTCTCTGCCTTTTACTTTATATGTATAGATAAAAGATGATTTACCATTAAAAAATAAAAATAAAAAACAAAAAAGAAGAAAAGATCATTTTCCCAAAGTGGATGGGGATGTTTTGTTTAGATATGGATGCTGTGATAAAATAGTCAAACTTCGTACCCAAAAACAAAACCCTCTCTTCGTAGTCGCCCCTTGCGTTGCTCAATAGTCACACCTTATTATTCAAAACGCGAGCGACCCCTGCGTTACTCGACAGTCCCAAATGGGGGAGACGAGCGGAGAAACTGGAGTTACCGACAGTAGCACCAAACCCGAAGTGGTCTCAGTAGAAGAAGCTCTAGAAACAGTGCTGAGAGTGGTCCAGCCGCTGCCACCTATCACCGTGCCCCTCCACGATGCGCTTGGGAAGGTGCTGGCCGAGGACATTCGCGCCAGAGACCCTTTGCCTCCCTACCCTGCCTCCGTCAAGGTTACCAGAAAGAAACTCATTACTGTTTTATTTGAAATTGTTCACTTCTTTGAATAATATTGAATAATATGTAAATACGATTTGTGTTTTTTCATATGTATATTTAAAATCTTAATATTTACTATTAAGTGTTCTGTTTGAGTCTCTAAACTGACCAATTAACATGGGTTTTCATAGTTTTATGGATTCAATTAATATTTTTGAGAATTGGAATGCTTGCGTTGACTTTTTTTTTTTTTTTTTTTTTTTTTTTTTTGGGGTTGTATATGAATTGGCGGACATGCTCAGGATGGATATGCAGTGGTAGCTTCAGATGGGCCTGGTGAGTATCCTGTGATTGCTGAAGCAAGAGCTGGGGACGATGGACTTGGCATCACCGTCACTTCTGGAACTGTAGCATATGTTTCCACTGGAGGTTTGCCCTTTTTTCCCTTTAATATGAAAAAAAATACAGATTTAATTTGTCAGTTGTATGGATGCCTTGGAAATGTTTGTATTTCTGACCCTTTTTTCTTTGGTGGTTAGTTGTGTAGTATGCAATACTAGGGAAGGTCAAATATCATTTTGAGGAAAGAAAATTAAAGATTTTATGGTTAATGGGTTGAATTATTTGATCAAATGATCTAGCTGACATTTAATTAATTACAAACAAAAGCTACCATAGTGTTGTAATGTACTCCAACAGAAAATAAATAGTATGTCAAGTCCAGGCTCGCTAGACAATTTCAAATGAGCCACTCTGTGAGAATAGTGCATTCTAGATAAATTATTTGATTTTCTACCTTATTGTTGATTTATTTATGTTTTTGTTTGGTTCATGGTTTATTCATATTACTTGTACATTTCCTAAAAACTAGTTTTCAAAGTATTATACATCTTATATATACATGTATAAATAATCTTTCTAGAAAACCTGGATCGATGAATTCACTGACTGCTCAGTTTTTCTGTGATCATAAAGTGATTTTTCAACGTTTGGTCATACTCTCAATTTTCTACCATAGATATCATTAGTCGGTCTTTCTGAAGGCGTTCTTGCTCCCAACATATTGGTCTTTTTGCTTTTAACCTGTTCTTCTGGTGTGCTTTCTTTTAGGACAAATACCTGATGGTGCTGATGCAGTTGTACAAGTTGAGGACACTGAACAAATTGAAGGGCTTTCACTTGAATCAAGGAAAGTAAGAATATTGGCACAAACAAGCAAAGGAGTTGATATTCGTCCAGTGGTATGATATCATTCCTTGCTTAAAGTTATGAGAGTTAAAATGTCAGAATTTTGTGCAGTGGAGTAGATATGCATATACACAATGTTCACTGTTCAAATTTTTTATTATTATATAAAACCAGAGTCACTAATATAATTTACTTTTACTTATCTCATTTGTAATGCGTCCAGTTACTTTCTTTTTCTCAAATTATCATGGTGAAATGCATGGATAGATATTTTCACTCTTAAGACACATTAGCTGACCTAGTTTCTTGCACTTTGTGAACAAAGTTGCAAAGGTACTTATTGGAAGGTTTTATTTTTCTAATAAAACGGTTTTATTTTTCTAAGTTTTATAAGGAACGAGGACTTTGTGATGTTTTCACTTGTGGACCCGACTTCTGTGCTTTTGTGATGCAGGGACAACTCTTGTATTTAGTTTACCTACTATAAATTTGGTTACCTTTAGGATATAATGCTAAAGGGTATTTGAGCTTTGGGATGAATTGATGGTAAAATGAGGCTTCTTAGATAGTTTATGACTTAAGACTTGAAAGGCACATGGTTGCTGTTCCGGTCTTTTCAACCTTGAACAGTATTTTGATTCCTTTATTTTTTGCTTTTAGGTGCGTTTATTTTTCATCTCGGGTGGTATTGGGGTTTGCAGAATAGGATTTTTAGGGTGTATTCAGGTCTAGGTATTGCTTGAAATGTGAGGACTTCTGTAGGAAGAAGTGAAGAGCTGGTTGGATCTGAAGTAAAATTGCCATTTTAGCTTCTCTTTGGACTTCCATATCCAAAGATTTCAAAGGGGTAACACTTTATTTGATTTGTGGTAATTGGGTTGAGATAGGTTGGATCACTTGCCGGGTAAAAGTAGGAAGTAGAGAAAGAAGAACAAAACCTTAGAATTTATCTAAGGCCTCCTAGGAGTCTCACCTGGAACTTAAATGGCATCTCACCATTAACCTGAAGCAAAAATCTGAAATTTCATTAATTTAAGTTTTCTATGTTGCTCAGACAAAGAATTCCTTATACAGAGGCAACTCATAGTACAATGAGGGCAACTAGAGAAATCGTATTCAGACAAGGACTTCTAACAACTGAGTATACCCATACTAAACTCAATCAAGATTAGAATAAGCCAAGATACTAGAACTAGTCCTGCAACCAAACATTCCCAAATATGAAAATACCACTGGCAGCTCCGAGTAATAAGGACACAAACACTCAAACTTGAATCTCTTTAGTTTCTGCACTACATTTGAGTGTTTGTTCTGCTTATACTATTATGTTTGAAGAATCTTCCAGGCTGGCACCAAAGCCACCACCAAGGAAAGCAAATCAAACACTACTCTAAGGAGCAAAACCAGAAAGGTGCCACAAATTAGCAATACAGCAATTATCAAGACAGTCCTCAAACTTGCCTGAGGACAACCTCCTTCTGATGGTACACTGGTCGATAAAATGGCCATGGGAGGCTTAGTGTTATTAGTTCCTTTAGTAGATAAACTTGATTGAAGACAACCTGGTCTGACCGTATAGCTCCAATTGAATAATGGAAGAAAGATGGACAGTTAATGTGTTATGGGTTTGACCGAGGGCTAAAAGTGGAAAATAAAGATTTGGTGTATTTCAAGTTTTTTTGGAACTCTCTAGCATGGCTCCTTGATCAATATATTCATTTGTCTTTCCATCTTTGGTTCGCTATCATGATCTAATAAGAAACAAATATATACATTTTGCAAACTTGCAATACTTGTTTGATCTACTGAAATTTTAAAGCCTATTTGAAAATTTGTTTTCTAGGGATGTGATATTGAGAAAGATGATATAGTATTGATATCTGGGCAAAGAATTGGTGCATCAGAAATTGGTTTGCTTGCTACTGTGGGAGCGACAGTGGTGAAGGTATTAAAAATATTTACTTTTGTGTTAAGGATTGTCATTGAAAGCTAATGTGTCATGTATTTGTCTTATTAATGAAACTTGTATTTCCTATCAAGAAATAAGACAGATTGACGCTGAGAGCTAATATGTCATGTAGGTTTATCCCGCCCCAACAATTGGTGTGCTTTCCACAGGAGATGAACTTGTAGAGCCAACAACAGGTTGTTTAAGTCGTGGCCAGGTACTGGAAGCTATTGGAAACTCTCTCTCTCTCTCTCTCTCTCTCTCTCTCTCTCTTCCAATGATTAATTTCTTTCACTTTGTAGTACCAAAAATAAATAAATTCACAGTAAATAGTGAGGGACCAATCTAGTTTTAAAAAGTCTACAAATAACAATTAGGTACCAGGGCAAGGCTTTTAAATGTAAGCTTTAAGCCATTATTGGCTGGAAAATTATACATTAAACACAGCTTAAAACTTCAAAATGTTAGTGATGTAGTACAGCCGTAGGTATTAGATTAAGCACTTAAACAATCGAACATAGAAGAATATAAGAGATCGAGGAGAAGAAATATAGATCGAAGAGACAAGATGAGGGGCAGAAACAGTAGAACAAAGAAGAATATCGGAGATAGAGGAGAAGAAAATATAGATCGAAGGGACGAAATCAGAGAGTTCTAGGAAAAGCTTTACTCAACATTCAAATCTGAATTTTAAAGAACTACATGGGGTTATTTATAGCAAACTAAAACCTAGACATAATAGGATAAAAATCCCTTGCTTAAACAGAAATCCTAACCCAAATAGAATAGGAAACTTAAAACTAGTAATCTGGAAATCTGGAAAAGTAGAAATCCTACTAGAATTTGGAAAACTAGAGAATCTAGGAAACTAACAAATATATTAGGAAACTAATAAATTTAGGTCCTACGCGTCCTGCATCAGTTAGGTTTCTTATTAGGTTAATGGTCAATGAAGTCATACTTATTTCCTTCTTTGGTTTGGGGTTAGGCTGATTCTTTCAGGCTTCAGTATGATTAAGGACGCAATGAGGAAGTGTTGGCCTTTAAAAATAAGAGAGTGTCCTGCTTCATCAAGATCTTACTTACTAATGTTCAGAGATTATATTGGCAGAAAGAAAGAAAAAAAATTGTTCTATGGTCATCACAGTACGAGACAAGGGTAGTTATTTTGCATTTAGGATTTATTAGATTGTATTATCATGGGTTGATATCAAGGATGTTGCTACCCATCATGTAGTATCTACACATTTTAGCAAATAGGCTGATCAAGTTCTTGTGCAGATTAGGGACTCCAACCGTGCTATGATACTGGCAGCTTCAGTACAGCATCATTGCAAAGTTATTGACTTGGGAATTGCTAGAGATGATGAAGAAGTACTGGAGAATATCATGAATACTGTCATATCCTCTGGAGTTGATATTCTTCTTACATCTGGAGGTGTTTCCATGGGAGACAAGGACTATGTCAAACTACTATTTCGAAAGAGAGGGACAGTGCATTTCAGTAAGGTAGACTGACTCTGCAGTCATTGCTTGTAGATTTTACTTTAAAACTTTTTATACCCTCATAGGATGGTTGGTGGAACCAAATGTCAATTGTGATGCTGTGTTGAACTGAAAAGTGGTTCGATATAGTTATATATCATATGATATCATGTTAGTTTGGTATTTAACTGGCTCTTCAGGTTTGGATGAAACCAGGGAAACCTTTGAATTTTGCGGAGATCAATTCTGAACCTGCAGAGAGTATGACAATGAAAAAAATTTTTGCATTCGGTTTGCCTGGAAATCCAGTTAGCTCTCTAGTCTGCTTCCATTTGTTTGTGGTACCCACCATCCGCCGCCTTGCTGGATGGGCAAATCCTCATCTTTTGAGGTTGCTGAAAATTCTGAAGAATTTCTAATTATTTGTTATCTCTCTCTATTGTCCCCCTTATTACTGGAGTGGTTCTGTTAAGCTATTCATATATACAACAGCCATCCTTATATTTTTTATATTTCTACATGTAGAGTACACGCTCGTCTTCTCCAGCCTGTAAAGACAGATCCCACTCGTCCAGAATTCCATCGTGCTATCATTAGATGGGAATTAAATGATGGATTTGGAAATCCTGGGTACGTTGTTTAAGGAATTTGCTGTATTAGTTGTTCATTTTAGTTTCTTTCAGAGTTGGGACTTAATTGGATCCTCAAAGTGCCTTCTGTTTTAACCTTCTCAGTAGCATTAAGAACATTTAGAAAAACAAGAATTGTCTCTTGTCATTTCAGCTTTGTTGCTGAGAGTACTGGCCACCAGAGAAGCAGTCGGATCTTAAGTATGAAGTCTGCTAATGCTTTGTTGGAGTTGCCAGCAACAGGCAATGTAATAGCTGCTGGGACTTCCGTGCCAGCTATCATCATTTCTGATATAAGTAGTACTGCTATTTTCGAAAGTTCCTCATCACCAGGTTCAGCATCTCCTTTACAAAGATTTAAAATGCAAGAAACAACTGTAGCTGAGTCGCAGAATGCCGAGTTTAGAGTAGCTATTCTTACAGTGAGTGATACTGTTGCATCAGGGGCTGGGCCTGATAGAAGGTATGATACCTACATCTACATACCTACTTATGTTGAGATACGGATGCCCTTATATGGCAATTTCTGATAATGGCCTGTAATACTTGACACATGGTGAAAACATACAAAGCCCTCAGAATATTTTGTTTCCCCATCTCTTTATTTTGTGTGCATACTTAATGCTTATTGGATAAGGGCGCTGCTCATAGTAGTTTGGTTACCTGAGTTTAAGATAGTATGTTTAACTAAATATGTGGTTTTCTTTTCTTTTTAAATTTTGAAGTAAAATGCTTGTGAGAAATATTTTAGTCTTTGATTAACCTTTAAAAAAAAAAAAAAATTTATTTTAAACAATTGATCCTTTATCCTAAAAGAAATTACTTTGTTACTCCTTTTCCCAATAAGTTGTGAAATAAGTCTTCTTTTGGTTGCTCAATGTACAAAAGAGTATCGTTACATTTTTCTACATGTTAGGAAGATAGTAATCAAACTCAACTGCATCTAGATACTCCTTTTTGAATATTTGTTTCAAGAAGGTCACTTAATAGATGCCAAAGAAACAAGGCAAAGCTGATGTTGCTCCTTGTCAAAGTACAACATGTGATGCACTATATGCTTTGCAACAATTTAATGTAAAACATGTTCTTCCTATGTATAAAAAACTCGGCTGTGGTTAGTAAGTAAACACCCCAAAAACATGGAAAAACTTTTAGAGAACAGACCAATCCAATCCAGCATTTGGGCTTGTATCTGAAACATTCATGCTTGACACCACATAACATAGAATTATATCTCTCTCAGCAAGCATTTCGACATGTGAAAAATGATATGTACGCATCCTTTGTTTGAGAAGAAGTTTCAAACCTTTATGGTTGAATTCTGTGAATTTTTGTTTCATGTAAGAATTTATTTGAACAGATTATATGTTTCTTCTTCATTGTTTTACATCCTGCATCCACTATTTCTTTAGTGTTCTTGAATTTGCAGCGGTCCAAGGGGAGTTTCTGTTGTAAATTCCTGTTCAGAAAGGTTGGGAGGAGCTAGGGTTGTTTCCACAGCTGTGGTCCCGGATGATGTGAGCCAAATCAAGGATGCTCTCAGTAGATGGAGTGATGTTGATAAAATGGATCTCATCCTCACCCTTGGTGATTTTCTTGCTTTTTAGCTGGCCTGTTTCTTTTGGTAAAGTAGAACTTCTTTAATACAGTTTTCTTGAATTCTTTAAATAGTTATATTTTCTCAAATTTAGGTGGCACTGGCTGCACCCCACGAGATGTAACCCCGGAAGCGACCAAACAGTTGATTGAGAAAGAAACACCTGGTCTTGTTCATGTCATGATGCAAGCGAGTTTAAAAGTAAGCTTCATACTTAAAGAGTATATGTATGGCAATTTATACTTCTATGTCTTTTGACTGTATTGCTGGTTGACAATCTTAGTTGGTTGGAGATGAAAACTAATGAGGTGGATCTGCTCTGAAATACTAGATAATGAATGAAAATATTATTTAAAGTTAGTCAAATTATTACCTCTCTTTAGCATGGATGTGCTGTGTTGTAGTTTGTAAGTGCAGACTTTTAAGGGGGAGTTTGGTGCCTAATATCTTTAGTTTCTGTTATTCTAATATCTTATCCATGCACACTTACTGAGTGAGTGGTTATGTAATTGCCTATGTTGATGACTTGGCATCACGGTTGTGTTTAGCTTAAACTCCACTTTTTCCTTGTTTCAAACAGGTGACACCGACTGCTATGCTCTCGCGATCTGCAGCAGGAATAAGAGGGTCAACATTGGTAAGGCCTCATTTTGCATTCTTATCTTTCATATTGGTAGGTAGGAAATCATGATTATGGTTAATTATAGTTTGATGAATATTCAAATAAACATGGGAAGTAATTCAAGGGTTGTAATGATTACTGTTGCAATAAATGCTTCATAATGACTGAACTTTAAGCATAACAGTGGTTTCTAAATTTACTTGAAGCATGTCGTCTCTATAAAGGCGGACGTTGGATCTTGAATGAAAAGAACAGAAATAAATTATTTTATATCCTTTATAAAAGTCAGAAAAACTGAAGCTTTAGCGGAGTAATCAAATAATAGTAAGTCATGCAAATTCAAATGCACTAGTTTCATTTCAACATTGTTGATGTTACATTGATGCTCAAGTATATTTCGAACTTGCTTCTTAGCGGTGTAATCAAATAATAGTAAGTCATGCAAATTCAAATGCACTAGTTTCATTTCAACATTGTTGATGTTACATTGATGCTCAAGTATATTTCGAACATGCCTCTCATGGTAGTCTTTTTTATTTTGTGTTGAATGATTTGTCAATTTTCAATATCTTAGAAATCTGGATCTTATGGATCATTTGGTTCCATTCCCCAATTATGCAATTCTCTGTTCTTACTATATACATATATTCAGATCATTAACATGCCTGGAAATCCAAATGCGGTTGCGGAGTGCATGGAGGCGTTGTTGCCTGCCCTCAAACATGGATTAAAGCAGATAAAGGGAGGCAAGAGAGAAAAACATCCCCGACATGTCCCTCATGCACAATCCGCGTCCATGGATGTTTGGGAACAAAGTCATAGGTTGGCCTCTGCGACTGGCAGAGAGCACGGCTGTTCTTGTTGCCAGTAATATGGAGGAATAAAATATCATGCCATCTTTCTTTCTTTCTTTCTTGTGTATTGTTGTTATGCATCTCACAGAATGTAAAAATTGTCTTTATAATAAATAAATAAAACATGTATGTCTTCACAAGTTTACAATAATAAAAAGACCTGCGTTTTATTTATATAACCCCAGTAATCATTGCTTAGCCGCCGGCCCCTCCCTTCCCCAAGCCCCCCAAAAAAAAAATATATATATATATATATATCAATTCTTCCATCTCTGGCAACTTTTCAAAATACTTAAAAACTTTTGACCTACAACATGTGTATATATATATTTTAATAATGCACAGATTCTCGTTTGCATAACTGGTATGCTCTTCCCCAATTGGCATGAGTGACAGGAGTCTGTCATTCGTCACTAAATGTTTGCTGAACTGCGGTTGACCAGAGTGCTGGTTCAGCGTTGGTCCAGAACTTCATACATCGACAGTGTCAGTTCCATGTGAGATTCCGGTCACTAAGTCCGGTTAATGGTACCCACTCCCGGAAATTCCACTGGTTAGTCTGACTCTTGCAGGGCAGACCCAAGTCCATCGAAAATGAATTTATTTTAACGAACGTATGAGAAGACTAATGTTCCTTATTCAGAATTGATATGGAAAATAAACTGCAAGTCGGGGCTGTAGTTGACACAAACTACTCTTATTTTGCTCTCAACTTGCTGGAACTTGGTCCGGAGGAAGGGAGCATTTTTGCAATTCTTGCGGCTCCTAATGTATTTTGGAGGTGCTTTACGCTATGCTAAGTGAGATATTTTATTGGAAGAAGCTCGACAAGATGTTTGTGACATGAGAGCTCAACACATATGAGAGCAATTCCAAAAGGGAAGAATATGCGCTTACGGCCGCTAAGAGATGGTTTTGCGGGTTTGGAAGAGAAAAACTCCTGAACCCGTAATAGCAAAGTTTATCTCGTTAAGGATTTTGAAACAGAGAGCATGGTTATGACAAACGCAAAAACAACCAGAATTTCTCCTTTGAATGTTGACATATGAACCACATCTACCTCCATAACCTTCCAGATCCCAAACCCTATTTCTCACCCAATTAGGCATAGTCATTTGGCGAGGCCGTTGCATTTCTGGCATTCAGTCACCAGAACCCGTGTTTTAATCTCACAATGTGCTGGGCTGGTGTTTGAGGGAGGGAGGGAGATGCCAACAAACAACACTTCGATGGTCCAAGGGTTCTTGCGTTTTACTTTAGGGAATTGGCAGTAAACTCTACCCTACTCCAAGACCCACCCAACCATCAGTACACAACCGTTACTCAGCTGGAAAATGATTAGTGAGAGTTTAAAATTGTCTTTAAGAAAAGGGTTATTTGTAGCAATGGTCCCTCAACTATACTTGGAGTTACATTTTAGTCACTCAATTCAAATATTAGTTGCAGATGTCACTCAATTGGGTGTTGTGTTGCACCATTAGTCCCTACCGTCAAGTCTCTCTAACGGAAGGGACTAATGGTGCAACACAATACCTAATTGAGTGACCTCTATAACTATTTTTTGGAGTTGAGTGACCAAAATGTAACTCCGAATATAATTGAGAGATCATTGTTACAAATAATCCTAACTGAAAAGTCACATTTTCCCATCAATAATTTAAGAGATGATTGTCACGTCATCATTTTAAACAGAAAAAGTCACAGACTTGACGATAGGGACTAATGGGGCAACACAACACCCAATTGAGCGACCTCTGCAACTAATATTTAAGTTAAATGACCAAAATATAACTTCGAGTATAGTTGAGGAACCATTGCTACGAATAACCCTTGAGAAAAAGGTTTATACTTGAGAAAACATAAACTCCCGCAAATCACAATGAACCACCTCATCTGTAGTTGATTATCAATCATTGATCAACTGAATCCAAAAATTACCTTGATAAAAAGATGGACAGAAAACAAATTGAAAGTTACGACCGAAAAAAATTAAAACAAATTGAAAACCATCTGGAATTTATAGTCTACAACTTCAATTTACAGAGATATATGATTTCGAAGACACATCAATATTCCCACCAGGAATTCAACAATAATCGTTTTTACCTGTCAGCAAATCAAGTGAAGCAAAAAAGAAAAACATGAGTTACATCCCTAACATATTATCTCAGCCGGAAGCATCATCATCGACAAAAAAGTGCGGTGGTTTCCAAGTGAGTAGCAGGGTATCCTACAAGATTTCACTACAACTTGAATCTTCAGTTACGATGTAATAATTTCAAGTGGTTGACCTCATTTCTTTTCGTTTTATTTGGTCGCAGTGGTTAATCTTGTTGGACTTTACAGGAGTTGCCTTTACCTGGAAACAATGACAGTCGAGTCTTATACCAACCTGCCAATAAAAATATCTACAAGCTCCTGTAGTCTATCACTGTGACTTCATCTTCTGGGGCATCTAGATCTTGATAACTGCAGAAATTGAAAGCCAGTCAGCAATTCCTGTCTACAGCCTTAAAATCAACAACAAAATTCAAAAAAATTCGCATTCAAAATTCAATAGTTGAATATCATATACTATCTTCATGTTTGACAACGGAAGAACTGGCAAACAAGTTCAAAAACCCCTAAAGGGGTGAAAATTAAACCTCAACACGAGATTACCAGATAATACTGACAAAATCATCATAAGATGGGACCCACATGGGGCATATGCAACGATGCATAATGCCAGAAAAGGTTTAATCTTACCAACACATATAGGGCAAACAAAGCCTTAAAGACTTACACCACAAAATAATTTCACATGAAATAATGGAAAAAAGACAAACCAACCAGAAAAATATAAGAATAAAAAGAAAACCACAACTAGCCAAGCACTCGTTTTAGCATTCATAATCCACACCAGTTGTATTCAATTATTTATGGTCATTTGTGGTAGTACGAGATTTTTCCCTGCCAAAAACATAAGGGAAAGTGGAAACCAGCAGAGCCAATATAAGGGAGAACGGAAACCACTGTTGACGAATATACTAAGCTTCGCTAATAATTTCAACCAGAAAACAAATATATATTCAGTTTGGCTCAAACACAACTCCAGATCCAGTTAGGAACACCCTCCATTTCAATGATGTTTCACACATAAGTTACCTTCTTAAACGACGAGGATCCTGTCGAAAAGCTGGAGACAAAGCAAGAATTGGGGCTGGCCCACTCATTTGGGGTCCAGACCACACATTTCTACCACTGCCTTCAAAAGGTGGAGGACCACCTTGTTCTCGCAACATTTGCATTGCAACTTCAGGTGGAGCAGGAACAAAAGGTCCTAGTGGACTGCAATGAAAACAATACAAAACCAATACATAATATGATCTCGAAAAAAGAGTGACACACCAATCGCACTTCAAACATAACTAAAAAATGTTCAAGAATTGTGCACATACCCAGCACCAGGCACAGGCATCAATACAGGTGGTGGGGGTATATCTGATGGAAAAGGAGGACCAACACGTACTCCTTGTCCACCAAAATTATCAAACATTGGTTCGTCGAGATTTCCTCCTTCTGGACCATCATTGTTGGACTGAAATTCACTTGATTGCATGTTATCAGACCTATCATATCTCTCACCACCATTGACTCGATTTTCTCGTTCTCTACGATTACCACGTTCGTCTTTCAATCTATTCTCTACACCTGGCCTACGTCTCTGTGGTTTTTCCCTCTACAAATGACAGATTCAATGTGTGAACAATGAAGTACAATGCTAAAAAAAGATTAAATTATCAACTGACATTCATGGATGATTGGAAGTTGAATAACATTTAAAAACTAGATAAAATATTTAGGAAAAGTTAAGTTCTTGGTTCTTGTAATAGACCACTGCAACTTAAGACATCTGTTGACATCTATTTTATTTTTTTCAAAGAACATATATGAGAAAATGTAGAGAATGTTAGCGAAAGTTAGATATGGTCCAACCATGCACTTCCTGGGATCCTTCACAATTGGCATATGAACTACAAACAAAGCAAAGCAGATACTGATACAAACTATGCACTTTTTAACAGAGGAAAATAAGAGTAAAATCAGATCTGGTCCACCTATGCCCATACAATCCCACTGTCCTACAGAAATGGCACGTGAATTCTAATAAAAGAAAATACTATACACACAACAGGACTCATATGTAAAAACTACAATAAAGTCTGCTTTCGTCTTCCTAAAAATATTATTTCTATCTTGGAATAATTATAGATCATATGGTTCAACTCATTATGATATTTGGATCCTCAGTAGAATACTAAATCGAATCTGCCTCTTGTATGGAAACACAAATACAGTGTGGAAAATCCACTGAAACTGAAAACAAAAGTCAATTAAAAACCTATAGCCAGCTGGTATGTTTCTGATATCCCAAGTATTTACCAGATTAAAACCTTGAATTATATAGAGAAAGAGGAGGGAGGTAAAAAACTGATATCATGTTACCAATTTGATCCCAAGTATGAATGTTGCATAGATAGGGAAAGTATTACATACATAGCCGTACCAGAAACAATAATTTGTTAATTTTCAAAAATTTATACCAGTACAGGTTGCTGCATAATAGGAGTTCCACCAGGGGCATCTGCATCACTGCGAATGAAAGTATATTGTAAAAAACCATATAGAGAAAATATTATAACAATTTGAATTAGAAATATAACATGCTATCAACTAGCATAATTTATTTTTTTAAATAGATAACATACTTCATATAATTCTGGAAATACAGCTCCTCCCGCAGTTTGGAAGTCACCTCAATCACAAGTTCAGGGTGTTTCAGTTTAAGATGTTTGTGCACAAATTCAGCAGCATGAAAGAGCTTTGTGCAACCCTTGGCTCCACAACCATACTTCCAGCCATACTTTTCATCCCTGATCTTCCGAACATAAGGATCTAAGGACTCAGAAGCAGTGGCATCTATCTTTTCCTTAGCAGTCATTATTTCCAAGGGATCTTGACTCTGCAACCTTTCTTGCCAACGCAAGTCCATTTTCTTTTCCCACTCAGCTCCATTACTCATTATGTCGGAACTCTTCCCCTCTGCTCTTACATGCCGGAGACCCTTAGCTTCGTTTGACTCACTCATTCCATAATAATCTAAACCATGGATGCGCCAAAGATAAGTGATAAGGGTGTCTAGTAGCTCAATGCCCTCCAGGCCCTTGACAGATGTCAAACCCCGTACAATAATAACAGGGCCAGTGGAGCCACCATGCAATTTTTCTCTATTTTTGTCATTATCAGGTCCAGCTAAAATGTTTTCCACAATTCCTTTTTCAGAGTCAAGTTTGCGAACAAGGGCCTGGGCTTGTTCAATGTCAACTTGTATACGTCTGGGCTCAGAACTGACTGGGTGAGCCTTAGGAGCAGCTGAAAGAAGATCATTTTCTTTATTTGGTTCCCTGACATGCCTTCTCCGCTTGCCACCCACGTCAGCTTCATCATCAGAATTTGGTTCACTAGTATGTCCTGATTTATTTGGAGCCACGGAATTGACACCTGGGCCTCTGCATAAAAAATAAAAACAATAACACTATCAGTCTGCTGTAATACACACAAGATGCAGAATCAAATACGCACAGAAAGTGTAGACAATTCTTACAAGTCCAAGGTCCCACTTTGCAGTTCAAGCAGGAAATCTTTTGCTACTTTTCGTGCATGTTCATTCCTCCTAAATAACAGTTGAATCCAAGAAGTTAAAATTAAAGAAAAGGAAAGAACCAGGTATGTAAGACTGAATCACCCAAAACTGAATGAACAATTGCAACAAGGGAAGGAAAAAAAACCAATTTCTGACCAACAAAAATTCTGCTCAAATACATAATAAAGAAAAACTTCATTTGATTGAATAATAGGAGCACACCTTTCAATGACAGTGAGTAGATTTGTGGGATGATATTTGTCTTTGAGCCTACGGACAAAAGCTAGTTATGTTAGAATGACACATGTAAACCAAAGGAAAGAAACAATGTAAAACACTATTACCAGTCCTCATCTTTATGAGCATTAAAATAAGCTCGTTTCTGAGTAGTAATATACTCCGTCCTGTATTCTTGATATCTGTATCATCAATAAGTTGAAATCAGTCCCTTATTATTCAAAAAATCATAAGTTGACCATGTAATAGAACTCCAGAGCAATATCATTACTCCGTTCTGTACCTGCGCTCAGCTTCAGCTGGCAGAATGTCGTCTTCAAGCTCCTGAATGAACTGTTTGTATGACATTAACCCTTCTCTGAAAAATATTATTCAGTATGTCACATTTCTAAGTGAAAATAAAATAGCCCCAAGCTTCCATTGAATAAAGTGAGGCGATAAACAATCAAACTTTTCAAAATGTGAATTTGCAATTTGAAAGACAAGGGAGAGCAAAACAGATTTAAAAAGAAAACTAAAACACCACCCTCCAATATTCATTTTATTTCACTATAAAACCATAGAAAAGAGAGCACCTAGATTTCACTATTGGTAAAGTGAAAATTATGATATCATTTTTCACAATCTTAGATCAACTCATGCTCGAAAATTATGACATTATTTGGTCATCTCAGAAAAAATATTTCAAGAGCATTCCTTTCAGTGTAATTCTACTTGATTGGGGAGAACTTTTCCACTAGGTGCTTTATGGGCTTTTGTCTTCTGGCTTACGTTTCAGTTGTCTGATGGATTTCTTGTTCATGCTGCCTCTAGTGTGTTCTTTTCATTGTAAGAAAATTTGTGTTTCTAAGCCCATTGAAATACCCAAAAAACACAAAAAACTAAAAAAACTAAATTCCTTTCAGCCAAGGACAGATGACAGAGTGGATTAGTTTATGCACCAAGAACAATTTTGGGCTTCCTCCAAATTACTGGTATTTCAAAATTTCATACTCATCTAGAATAAACATGATCTTGGTCATGGCCTACATAAGCAGGACCCACTATATTAAACAGATAAACTATGCCAAACACATTGTTTAGCTACGTATGATACAATAGTAATAAGTAAACAATAGAAAGGATTTTGAATTTTCATTCCGAATCTGCGAAGAATAATATCATAAATGTACCGAACAAAACAAGAAATGATAAATAAATTAAACAGAATTTATTAAAAAGAAATAGAACTAATGTACAGGATCAAATCCTAACCTTTGGGTAGTCCCAGTGCTGGAAGCATCACCAAAACCACCACGTCCTGAATCCCAGTCTAAGAAGAAGGGAAAAGATATAATTAAAAAAAATAAAAAATATTTGATCATTTAAAAGTTAAAAGTTAAAACTGAAATTTGTAAGCGTCAAGGCAAAAAAAATACATTACATCACCATCAAACAGATATCCAACCATAAACCAAAAATATGAATTAAGTTTACAGTAAAATTTGCATCTGTACCTACATACCATAGATGTGAATGATAAATGCAAATAAAATCCCTAAAATCATGTTTAACATACGAGCATCTGGGTTGTAAGGATCACAAACGTCTCATGAACACCAAAGCTATCCTTGACTTAATAGCACTACTAACACCAGTATCTCAGCACCTCGGCAAACATTCAACAACAACTCCAATCAATTTAAGGAAAATATTGATGCTACCAGCCACCTCCACCAACACTAATCGCTCGCGACCCCCAGAAAGCATTCAACTGAACTAATAGGTAGATCTCAAAACAACATCCCATATATCATTTTACAACCACTTCTTAAGAATGTGCCAATTTTGCCAGTACTTTCTTCACCACCACCTCCTAATCATAAAATAAATTTCATATGTCCACAATAAAGGTGAAAAGGAGATGTACCAAGGAGGTGCACATGATTAAACTGTTAGAGCCTTAATGCAATCCTTAAAACACTTTTGAAAATATTAAGGAGTAGTCCGAGGTCAAGTTCCCAAAAGAAAGCAAAAACACTACCATCACAAAAAGGTAGACCAGCCAGTAAGCATCAAACAGCAAAAGAAAAATGCTCTTTTCGAGTCTTCATATTTTCTCTTACTGATAATCTCAAATGGTTACAGAAAATGCATTAGCACCTTACGGAATTACATGATCAACAAGAGGTTCGTAAAATACTAAAGTTGAGCTATTTGTGGAAATATTGTTACCTAGAAGGACAATAATCATGGCAACATATATGTTTACATTAAACTGGGCTTACCTTAAAACAAGGGGCAATTTATGGCATCAAACTTGGCACCATGTCAAAATTAATTGGTCAAGTATATAACTTTTTATATCCAAAAAAAATGAATATAAACATACTATAACCACACACACACAAACACACAAAACTGTTCTATCAGGAACTGTCTTGATCAGCAACCCTCATTGAGAAACAGGAAGAAGCTTATCAAATGATTTCTTGTATGTCGTCCCACATAAGTGACTATGCTGGAGCAACCCCACCCGCCCCCAAGAAAACTCCCTTTATCAGGAGGTGATCCAGCAGGACATGCAGTAGATAACTCATATATGAAAATATATTATACAAATATATATACGAAATTTTTTTTGGTCGAAATAAATATATATATGAATAAACATGTGTACATGTGTACATGTGTATCAATGTGTACAAGTGTATCGATATGTATATGACTGATAAAATCAATCTATCTATTGCCAAAAATCACCAAGCAATGTACCAAACCCACCAACAATGAAGAATTTACCAATTTATCTAAAACAGATGGATCAGCCCTAGATTTCTGAACAGTAAGAAACAAATACTATTAAAAAGTCAAAAAGAAATGTATACACATTATTAGTCCTGTTATGTATCTCCCGATATGTCACGATGATTTTCAGCATAAACAGCCAATGGAACTCACCCAAAATGAACTTGCAGCATAAGTCAAGAGAGCTTGAATGCAGGTAAACCGGTTAAATTAGGCATTGAAGTCAACTATCTAAAGGAGCTAGTAACCTAGAAGCAGGTCATGATTTGAAGCCAAGTAAAAACGTAAGTCAAATATTAATCATGTTGGTGGCCCGCAACATACATAACACAGACAATGTTTTGAATTAGAAAGAATATCTAACGGACTATTACTCTTCAAAATACCTTGACTGAAATGAAAAGTTTATGTATAAGCTAGAAATATGAGCAACACACATGTAAACCATATCCATCCTTCTACAATAATCAAGGACCCATATCTCCATTACAACATATAGGAAAGGAAAAGGAAAACACTTTAACCACTTAGTAATCTAATGCTGCAGTGATTAACAACTAGACAAACCATGCCTAAGCTTCCTTATTTATCATGTCTCTTGTGCCATCCAATTAGCTAACTAAAACATGTGTAGCCTTCCATAACACAATCTCCATTACAACATATAGGAAAGGAAAAGGAAAACACTTAAACCACTTAGTAATCTAATGCTGCAGTGATTAACAACTAGACAAACCATGCCTAAGCTTCCTTATTTATCATGTCTCTTGTGCCATCCAATTAGCTAACTAAAACATGTGTAGCCTTCCATAACACAATGTCATCTTAGATGGTTTAATTTTTGAAGACACTTAGTTTCAACACTGAACCTCCCATCCAGAATTCACCACATAAGAAAACTACATGACTTTAAATATTATAGACTTGTTAAAGTATCTTATCATGTGTAATCTTACAACTACTTAATTGGCTATCTCTTAAGCACATTAATGAATAAGAATTTCATCGTATTAAAACTACAAAACACCCACAGAAAACTGCAAAAACATTTAGGAACTTACCAGGAGGACCATAGCCACCAGATGACCGTCCACCATACCGACCATGAGGTCTTTCGTCAGCATAACCAGGTCTACCCCCCATCTCACGGTCATATCCAGTATAATCATATCCAAACCTATGCATCAAAAGATTAAAGGAACAACGTTCAAGGAAGTTCGACACAGGAAGACCATATAAAGCCAAATATTTCAAACTATATATATTAGGAAAACCAACCATAAACTGATTCTTAGAAATATGCAGAAATTTCCTACATATACGCAAATGAGAGAAAATACAAGCATTAAAAGGTACCATAAATGGAACTACAGGAATGGTGGTATTTTTTAGAACAAAAGGTGCATCTATAGCAAGAGACACCTTCAGGTCCCATTCCTCATCTAACATTAAGGCCTTTTTTCTACTTATTAGTTACAAGGAAATATTTACTTACATAAGCATGTTAAACAAATTGCAAGTGTAGTAAGAATAGAGGAAAACTTTTGGTTATGACAAACAGAATACCAACTTACCCCCTACTTCTCCAAGAACAAATTAGAGGTACCAATTTTACATAATCACTCTTATTCAGGTGTATATGCTACTTTGAATTCATAATTCCTTCTAATTGTATAGAACATTTAACTTTTAGGGACAAGTGATGAAAACCTCTCTAAGTTTCAAGCTTTTACAATTTTTCAATGAATCAATCAGAATTGCAAGGTATTTCATAGAAAACGTCTCTCATCATTAAAGGTCTCTTATAGTTTGTACCAACACATAAATCATTATCCATCACACAACAAGTAGTGGTTACAACGGGATAGCTCATGATAATGCCACAAAGATGATTAAAACACGATAAAATCAAGCCACACGTAGCAATACACAATTCTCACATAAACAAAAAGAACAATATCACAGCAAACACAACGACCTTATCATTCTATCGTCCAAATGATGACCCGTATCCATAAAACAAAATATTCGGATCTGAATTTTTAAACAGAACCCCTCCAGAAGAAATTCTATGAATCAAAGAATAGATGCCTTTTGTATTCTATTCTTCACCAAATATTAAATAGAGACAATGTATTCAGTGCCATGACTTCGCTTTAAGTGGTATGGTCCTGTAACATTGTTATAGGATTCAATCATCAAAATGCAGCAAAACTCTCGCAGTGGATATATGGGTCTTATAGATGGAAGTAGTTGGGGATAATTCACAGCTTATGTTCTCAAATCTCCAGGCAATGCTTCAATTTGCACCTACTCAAGTCATTCCCTCACAATCTCTCAGTAAACTAACAGCAAATAAAGCACTCATCCAAGATCACCAGTAAAACTCAGGAAAAACCATCAAGACACACTCACCTCCTATCCCCAGGACCAAACCCTCCTCTGGGACTCCCTCTCCTGCCCTCATACCCTCCATCTTCCCTCCTGGACCTCTTGAACGGCGGCGGTGGAGACCTCCGAGTCGGCGAGTGCCTTCGGTCCCTGTACGGAGGAGGAGGACTGAGGCTGCTCCGGCGCTTATAGCCCCTCTCTCTATCTCTCTCCCTCTCTCGAATAGGCGGAGGCGGAGGAGAACGATTTCGATCGTAGTAGTCAGGCCGGCGACTCGGAGGGCGGTCGAGGTCCCTATCGTCTCGACCTTCGTCCCTGTCGCGCCTTCGCGTGGGTGGAGGGGGCGGGGGCGGAGGCGGTGCTTCTTGCTGCGGCGACGATTGGGGGTCTTCGGAGGACTTCTCTTTGCGGTCGCGACGGCGGTCCAAGGACTCGACCGGCATGTTCATGATCTCGGCCATGGAGTTTGGGGATTTGGAGAAGGCGGAGAGAGGGTGGAAGAAACCCTAGAATAGAATGAAACGCTGAAACGACTCAATGACTAAAATGACTAATGGGAGAGAGAGAGAGAGAGAGTTGATGAGAGGCCGCGGGTGAAAACAGTCAATTTCACTAATTGGGTGTGAAAAGTCATTTGAATATTGGATTGGGTGGGTGACGTTTTATTTTTTTTCACTCATCAACCATGCACGGTGAGTCAATTTCACAAATTGGGTGTGAAAAAAAGTACGTGGAAATTCATTTTTTTTATTAATGTGGTTTGCTTGTAATAAACTTATGCTGATAAATAAGTAAAAAGCTATTTCATTTGTTATATAATTTTCTCCTCTCCTTGCAAGCTAATTGGTTTTCATTTCTTTTGCTAAAGTAAATTAAATGTATAGGTTGTAGAGGTTGCAGTTAACCTATTCAAAGAAATGTCTAACATATGTTGTGGTAAAATGTTTTTGTTTGTTTTCATGTTTTTACATTTTCTTTTAAATTCTAAATATATGCTATGGTTTTAGGTTTTCTTTTGGTCATTAGTGATACGTTTTTCATTAAGATAAAGAGAGCAGTCCAACTGTGGAAGCGTCGAGATGAAAGAAGAACTCATGAGTATTCCAACATAATTCTAAACATGCACAAGAGAGGCAATATTATGGTTTGCAACCAAAATGTCACCACATTTCATTATCACCAATTAAGCAACAATAGTACATGTACAACCTTTACCCTTCAATTCTATGATGTTGCACAATCCAAACAAAATGTGCAATCACTATTAACTCAATTCCCATGCACAAAATGTACAAGTATGATCTCATTTCATATGTTGGTTTTAGAATATCATTACACTAATGGAGAAGAAGAGCCAAGAAGAAGAAGAACTTGTGCAATTTTCATCTTTTTAAATTTTATGGCTGCACAAAAAATTACAACAAAAAAAAAGAGTATAATGCAACAAATATATTTCATTTGTTGCACTACCCAAAAATCCAACAAAACATGCAAAAGGATCTTGCTCAACTTCCCAATGCTTTACCCCTTTATTTATATTGGGAAATAAAAAAATCAATATGTACTTGTTCCTACAAAGTACCCAAATTTCAAGTCAATAAGGTAAATTTAGCATATATATCTACATGAAGTAGTTGAGTAAGAGAAATTTTTTCTTGCAAACTTGTCATCATATTAGAGTTTTCTTGTGTTGAAAATGCTAATAACCACTCATTTTCATCCTCATGATTACGTACAGATGCGCTATAATCAAGAGCAAATTTTTATGATCCATGAAAAACATGGCTTAAATTCTTAGCAGCATTTTGATACACATACCAAACACAAAGTCAATGAGAAGCTTCAGGAAATACATGTAAGATTGAGTTAGCCATTGCAACGATATGTTAGAATCGTCTTTGGCTGCTTTCCAAACATCGCTTCAAGGAAAGTCTCAAATAACCACTTAAACGATTTTGCAATTTCATCGTACAACAAGCTATACCAAATACTATTGTTTGCTTATGATGATTAACCTCGACAAATGGTGCAAATGGTCAACCATATTCATTTGTTCAATATGTCGTATCAAAGCAAACAACATCCTCAAAGATGCCATAATCACTTATATAACGTGAATCAACCCAAAATATATTTGCGATCATATCATCCTCATCAGGTTCAAAATAAATAATCCAACTGCACTTTCTGAAAATATTGCAATATAGCACCAACATCTCCCTTTTCCATATTCGTCTTTCTCTTTTTTATGTATGTAATTTCAGTAATCTTTATCCAAAAATTCATGATTCTCTCATCCCCCAACTTAGCTACTCATTAGTTCCATAGTGGCTTTAATTCGTATTCCTGATTTTTTAGCATCATCAACATGTTCTTTTTTAGATTTAGACATACATCTATTAATCCTAGGAAAATTCTACAATCCTTTGTTGTATTGATACACCAAATGATACAGACCATTGAATTGAGAAAAACATATATAGGCTAATCTACAACATTCAATTTGGGGTAACTTGAAAACATGTTATTATAAGTTAAAATTAAAATATATTTATATATAAAAAACCACGCTAGAACGAGAAAACGTGAAAACCAAAAATGTGAAAACCACTCTTAACACTTCTTCTTCTTCATTAAAACTCGATCTTAGCTCTTCTTATTCTCCATTAGAACTCGTTTTGCTAGCGTTGTCATTGCACTGGAACTATTGAGAGAGTAGGTACATAGCTCATCTGGTGGTGGGTCTTATTCATGATCTAAGGCTTTGTTGAATCTTGTTTCGTCGTTGTCATCGGGTTGGTGGAATTGAGGTGATCGTTGGGCTAGTGGAACAAAGGTGATTACTAGACTTGTCATGTTCATTTATGACAACACATATAACAATTATTTTCACAAATGGTTCATGGTATACAAGCTTTTGGAGGATTGCAATGCAAAACTTAGTAGATCTTGAAATCGGGTTCAGGACCGACATTCAATCTCTTCTTAATCTGCTCATGAGCAATTACTTGTCGGGTTTTGCCTTTGCTTTAGCTTTCAACGCATTGAAGTCTTCATAAGGAGTTCTCTTGTGGGGACCCGACTTTCTATTCGCTATTGCACGAGTCACTATCGGATCCCTTGTTGAAGTTGAACCACAATTCTCTATGAACAAACTTTTTACGTTGTTATGACCCATTTTATCCTAGTGCCAATAAATCATTACAAAATAGCATTTACAAATCAATATAACTAAAACAAACATATATTAGATGATAGAATATGCATAAAATAAGGACATCTAACTTTGTTATTACATTGGGAGAAAACCAAATAAAAATACAACGTAATCCATAGTACATTGATTTCTGCAAATCAAATACTCGATGATTTTCATCATCCAAACATGTAAACCTACAAGTAAAATTATGAAAACACATACAAACAAGCTACAACCAATACTCATCGTACCTCATTATGAAGTCGTTTTGCATGCTTTCTCTCACGGATGACTTCAACAGAGGGAGCCAAAGTTTTATCAAGATTTGCAAATCCTTTCACATTGTCACCTTGGTCGTTGAGAGTTCCATCTTGTTTCTCTGGCCTACTTTTTTGAGGTTTAGTATTTCCAGGGTCTACTTGTCCCCCATCACACCCCATATCAAATATGCTATCATTTTCCTTATTCAGTTTAACTTCCTGTTGATGAGGGCATGGAGCGCGCAATGTTATTTCTTTCTCTTCATTTTTTGATGATAACTCATAAATAACCTTGAAGAGTGATTCGTCCATACGAGCAACAGTGGCCACCAAAGTTGCCCACATCCTTTCTTATTGAACTTAACTCTTCAGCAAAGTGAGTCATTGTTTTTGCATAATCTCCGAGACTTCTAGATTTAATTGTGATAACAACTACCTTATCACTTTCAAACCCCCCTTTTTTGTAGCCACTTCTTCATTTTTTTTAGTCTCTACTTTCCCCCACGCAGCGAGTGGTAGTACAAGCCTATTCATAAGTACGCTACCATAAGCTATAGCATGAAGGTAAAACAATTGAAGGACTAACATGCAACCACCAATGTAAACTTGATTGTTCTCTTTAAATGACCTGAAACTATCTAATAAAAATATGAATGAATAACTTGCCCAATTTTTCCTTGCTATCTCTTAACAGAAGCAGATATTTTAGATTCACATACACGGAAGTGGTTGGACATAGCAACGTGCATAGAGCAAACATGGCAAAACCAACTTTGAAAAAGTCACCTGCTTCTTTTGTCCCCACCATCATCTGCTTCAACTCATTACTCTTTAAAAGCTTCTTCCCAACTTAAAAAGAATTTCACACCTTTACAATGTATTACTCATGCATGTATCCAGTGAAGTCAACTTCCTCTCCTCCATCCTTAACACCCATTATGCACACAAAGTCATCCACAGATATCTTAAGTGTTTTCTCATGTAGCACGATTGATGATTCACAAGGATTCAGTTTATCAACCAAAAAACGACACATTGAAAGAGATAGTTTTCCTCACTTCATTTTCAACAACTAAACAAATCTCATTTATTCAATGGCTGCTTTTTTCTCATCACTTCAAACATTTATAGTATCATTTACATCCTTCGAACTGCATCGTGTGGCTATCTTCAAACAACTCTTCTTCGAGAAGTTCATTGAAGGTTTTTTAGGTTCATACTCTGCTTTCTGAGTAGCACCCAACTGTTGCCATATATCAGCGATTTCCTTCTTGGTCTGAGGAAGAAAATAATAAAATTTTATCAATTCATTATAAGTTGTGAGCTATAATGTCTCTATTTAAATGTATTGTTGCCAATTTATCACCTTAGTATCCACCTTCTCCACTATTTTTTGTTGCTTCATTTCATCGCCCTTTATTTTCCTATTTAAAACATTCACATAAAAAGTACTTCATATACTAGAAGAGACGTTTAACACTTAGAGCAATTCCACCGATGAGCTGAGCCCAAGGTTGAGGGGCAAAAAAAAAAGTCGTTCCAGTGGTGAGCCCAAGCCCAGGCTGGGAGTGGGTCCTACGAAGTCGAGCTGGTCCGAAGGCCAGTTCAGCCCGAGGTCGAGCCAGCATGTTGTAACATCATGCGCGACGTCAGCTTGACGCAATCTCTAACGGGTTGAAGCCACGTGTCACGCCCACAGCGCTCCGATCTGCTTCTCCAAATCCAATCCAACAGCTGGCTTTTTTTTTGCAATAAAATTATGAGAAAAAAAAATCGAAATTTTTTTTAAAAAAATACTAAAAAATTTTGATTTTTTTTTTCTAAAATACCTATCAATACCCTTCACTTTCAACACCAATCCTCATACATTTTATTATACTTATACTATTATTCACTATTTACTCAACATTTTCCTCTCTTTCACCTTGTATTTTTATTTCTTATTTTTATGGTTTCTTCTATCGAAACCGGAGGGGCGTGGAGCACCATGGAAGATGTTTCCTTGTGTGAGGCTTGGCTCCAAGTTTGTCATTGTCCATGTCAGGCAATGAGATGAAATTTTTTCATATGTGGAAAAAAAAGTTCATGCCGAATTTTGTGAAAAAATTCCGGGGTCGACTCGTACGGAGATTACATTGTCTAGTATGTGAAAAATTCTCAATAAAGAGTTGGGAAAATGGAGAGATGCCTTGGTAAAAGCGATGGACAACTATAGAAGCGGGGAAAATCGTACTAACAAGGTAAGTATTTTGTAATTTTTGTTTTATTAAGTTTAATCTCCTAATATATATATTTTGTTAATATTTATTGCATTTTCAATATTTTGTTAATATTTCTTGCATTTTAAATATTTTGTTAATATTTCTTGCATTTTCAATATTTTGTTAATATTTCTTGCATTTTCAATATTTGTTAATATTTCTTGCATTTTCAATATGTTGTTAATATTTCTTGCATTTCCAATTGTTTCTTAATTTTCTTGCACTTCACAATTTATTTGTAAGGTTAATTGCATTTCCATTATTTTTTTTTTGTTACTTGCATATCCAATATATTTTAAATATTTCTTGCATTTCCATTTTTTTGTTAAATAGATGATTCAAGCACAGATGTGGTTCGGTGCAACCGGGGGTGGCAAAAAAAGTTTCAACCATCATGAATGTTGGGAGGTGGTGAAATATTGCAAACGCTTCATAATTATTCCGACGGGTCCCGCCGTTGTGTTAAACGAGACGCCACTCCGTGATTCAATGACATCGGATTCACCTCTCGATTCCCCTATGAGTCAAGACTCACCCATCGAAAAGGAGCCGAGGCCCATTGGCCGAAAGGCTGCGAAGGCAAAGAAAGCGGGTAATTCAAGCAATAATAATTCAAAGTTTTTGGAGGAAATTGCAAGGCAGAACGGCATAAGAATTGAAATGGAGCAGAAACGCCAAGATAACGAGTTGGCAATTCAAGCCGAGTATGCACGAGAAAGGGAGTATTTGCGCAAAAAAGATATGGACAAGACGGATCGGGAAACCATGGCGATGGATACAAGCCATATGTCCCCTGAAACAAAACAATTTTGGAAGCTAGAACGAAGGGATGTTATGAGAAGAAGACTTTTCCGGGATGATGGGCCTAGCAACACGGATTGGTTAAATGATGGAAACCATTAAATTAGTTGGCATACCTTTTATGTATTTGTATTTTTCATGTTTTCTATTAAAGTTGTTGTAATTCATGTATTTTATTTTAGTAGTAGTAATTCTTAATGACTTGTATTGGATTTCTTTATTTAATAAACAAAGCATTCAATAAAATACCTTTTTATTCAACATATTCCATACATCAAACAAAACAAAATTAAAATAAAAAAAACTACAAACAAGGCACAATAATAATAACAAACCACAACCAAACCATAATAAATAAATAAACAACACAACCAAACCATAACTAAATAAAACATAACCAAAGCATCTATGCTCCATCATTCATCTTCATTGCCTTTCACCGCCCATAGATGCTCCATCAAGTCAACTTGACGCATTTCATGAATATACGAAGATTGCATCTCTGTATATCGATCTATCATCCGGGTCATGAAACGACCATCCCTCACCAACGGTTCCGGCTCAAACGGTTCTCCACTTGGCCCCATGGGCCTTTCATAAATCCGTGTCAAGGCCGTGTTCATTGGATCCGGTTCGTAGACCTCTAAAGCATCATAATCGTACTCATCCTCCACAATCATATTATGGAGGATGATGCAAGTCATCATAATGCTTCTGAGGATCTCCTCATCAAACATACGGGCCGCACCTCGAATAATCAACCACCGAGCTTGAAGGATGCCAAAACACCTTTCGACATCTTTCCTGTATCCTTCTTGATAGGTAGCAAATAATTTTTGCTTATGGGATCGGGGATTCGGAATGGATTTGACAAAAGTGGTCCACCTCGGGTAGATGCCGTCAGCTAGATAATACCCCGTCTGGTACACTGTATTGTTGACTTGATAGGTGATATTGGGGCCTTGGCCTCTCAATACATCGTTGAAGACCGGGGATTGACCCAGCACGTTGAGGTCATTTTGGGATCCTGCAACTCCAAAGAAGGCATGCCAAACCCATGTGTCGAAGCCAGCAACGGCTTCAAGGATGATACTTTTTTGGCCTTTTCTATTTCCGTAATCACCTTGCAAGGCAGTTGGGCAATTCTTCCATTGCCAGTGCATGCAGTCGATGCTACCAATCATTCCTGGAAATCCTCGAGCTTCGGCTTTTTGTAGAAGCCGTTGGAGGTCCCTGGGAGTAGGTCTACGCAGGTAGTCCCTAGTGTACAGAGTTTCAACAGCTTGACAAAATCTTACCAAAGCCTCCAACGTAGTGGACTTCCCCATCCGGGCAATCTCATCCACCTGATCAGCAGATGCTCCATACGCCAACATTCGTATAACAGCTGTAAGCTTTTGCTCCGGAAGAAGCCCCAAAACCCCAGTAGCATCACACTTTTGAACAAAGTATGCATCATAATTGCAAATATCATGCATGACTTTATTGAACAAATGAGGTTGCATTCTAAATTGCCTTCGAAAATCAACATCAGAGTACAAAGAAGTTGGGATAAAATAATCTTCCAAAAGATTCTTACCTCGAGAATGCCTATGTCTGTCCACATTCCGGCGGCGGAAGACTTGTGAACCACGGCGGCGACCTTGGTTCTCTTCATCTTGCAAAGCCACTCCTATGACAACTTGTTCATCGACTTGTCTCTGCAACTCATTGATTTCATCTGCTTTACGGTTTCTCTAATTTGTTTCTCGCTCTTGCCTCTCCAAGCATCTCCTAAAATCTTCCATTGAGAATGAATGGAGTATGAATTCTAAACTCTGATAAACGAAAATATAGAAAGACGTGGTGTGAGAGGTATGAGCTGAGCCTCTGGTTTTATAGAAAATTTTGGCAAGATAGACATGCCACGTGGCTTGATTTGATTGGATGAAATTTGAAATTCATCCGAAATTTGAACCCAAATTTGTATGAATTTTGAATTTTGAAATTCATTCGAAATTTGAACCCAAAAATTTATCTAAATTTTGAATTTTGAAATTCATCTGAAATTTGAACCCAAAAATCTTATCCGGAAATTTTATCCGATTATGAATAGTCTTGACACGTAGGAACCCGGAAATCTTATCTGAAAATATTATGTAAATTAATTATTGAGGTAAAAAAATTTGTGAAAAAAATTTTAAAAAAATAAATAGTAATTGCCCTTAGCCATGGTAATAGGTGGAAACACAAAATACTATTTGCAAGGGCAACCACTATTCACATGAATAGTGGCTGCCCTACCTCCCCCCTTGCCATGGCTAGGGGCAAATGGGCGGAGTTGCTCTTATAGATAGTGAAAATAACCAATCTTGCGACTAATCACCATCTTTGACTCATCTTTTGTTGTGTTTGGATTTTTGCCCTTATTATGCACTTTACTTTTCTTTCTCACCATTTTATAATTCCAATTAATGATGAGCCTATATTAAACAAGAAAACTATTTTATCATATCAAATATACTCAATCAAAAATAATAACATGTCAACTCATATGCAAATTGTTAGATTATATCACACAAACTCAATGGGAAAATAACATTTCAACTCATATGCAATTGCCAAATGAGATATGAAATTGCAGGACCCTTAGTCATTGCATGTTTGTGTTCCAATATATCTCCCTCTACGCATTCAACGTAATTCTCAGGCATCCACAACTATTTCAATGCTTGTTCTTATGCTATCCACTTTTACGGAAATTTTACAATTTTTAATAATATGTGAACGAAATTAAATGCATATTAGGTTACCACCCAAAATTTTTTAAATCTTTTAACTCATTTCATAGTTCGAATATCCAAGAATACAACATATTACACAAAACAAAAAGTTGTCTTATCAAATAAACTCAATCGAAAAGTAACAAGTATGTCAATTGCCAACTAGGTGATATGAAATTGCATTACCCTTAAGCAATTGCATTTTCGTGCTATAATATATCACATTCTGCATGTCCAATATAATTTCGAGGCATCACGAAACACTTTTAATGATTGTTCTCAGCCTACTGATTGTAATGACAATTTTACAATTTTACAATTTTTAATAAGGTTACCCACCCACAACAACTAAATTCATATTACGCTTTCAAAAATTAACTTAAAGTGATGAGGTTAGGGTTTAGCAAACCACTAGTCATATTACGCAATACTAATTTTACAAAAGATTAGGGTTTATCAAAAGATAAAATGAGATTCTTCAATACTACCATTACAAAACTTCAAACCAAGTGCTTTAAACCTTAAGTAAATAGTTGCCAATCAATTGAGGAATCTTCACCACATAACATATGTCAACTCATATACAATTGCCAAATCATAGAAACAAATTGCATGAACCCTATATAATTGAATTTTAGTCAGTCATATCGAATAAACTCAAAAAATAACATGTCAACTCATATTCCATTTATCAAACTGATTTTTATTGAACCATATATGAAATTGCATTCTCGCTAGTCATATCAAACAAACTCAATTGGAAAGTAATATGCCAACACATATGCCAATTGACAAACAAAAACTAGTCATTGCATTACCCCTATGCAATTGTGTTTTTGTGCTCCAATAAATCATCTTCTAAACATCCAATGAAATTCTCATGTCAAATTGCAATGCTACTGACTTTCATGCAAATTTTACAATTTAGAATAAAGTTACCTACCCAAACAAATTAAATTCAAATTTTGTACAAAACTTAGGTGAGGTTAAGTTTTATCCATAAACATAATTAACTTTAAAAAAGGTGAGGTTAGTTATAGCTTAACAAGAGATAGGGAAGATTGCTCAATACTATCCTTAGAAAGCTTTAACCCCAGTGATATCCAGTGCTTTAAACCTTTGGAAACTAATTCCTAAATACTAGAGGAAGCTTTCGTGAGAATCCCTAAATACTAGAGAAAAACATTTACATGTTGCTTTCGTGAGAATTCCCCTTAATCTTAAGTTGAAGCTGTGGTGAGAATCCCCCTTAATCTTGACCTGAAGCTGTGGTGAGAATCCTCCTTAATATTGACCTCTTGCTTTCGTGAGAATCTCTCTAAACCTTCACATGTTACTGTCATGAGAATTCCTAAATACTAGAGAAAGAAGCCTTAACCTTTACCTGCTATAGCAGGTTATGTTTATAAATCAAATAGCATGTGCGTTGCACATGCTCCATTACAGACAAAAGGCACATCCATGCGCTTGGTGCACTATAGAAGGTGTCATGTGAATGATGTGCAAATTTAGAAAAATAAATGCATTAGTTTATTAATTAGTTACAGTAAATGATGTAGAAGCAGTTGAGTAGTTGGCCTTAACCAAAACCAATCTCATTTAGCATATGTTCTTTCAAATCAATCTCACTTAGCACCTATTCTTTCAAGATAGTTACAATAAATATTATATAGTAACCTATAATATTTACAACATCGCAAAACTTTTAAAATTTGTTGCAACCAAGGATTGCCTTATTGTAAGTTATAGAGGATTTTTTGCGAGCTAATGAGTATCACAATAAAGGTAGAATTGTAGGCAGGTTAACCAATTATTAAAAAACATTCGTTGTAGTCTCAAAGAACACTTCAGAATTATCAAAGAAATTATTTCATTGTGATAGAATAAAAATTTCCTATTACTTATCACCTCTAAATCATTGTTATGGTAGCTTTATTTGCAAACACTATTATCATATTACGGTTTAGGATCAGAAACTGGGTTTTGTTGGAAAGTAAATATAGACTTCTTAGGTTTTTTCCCCTTATTAATCATACATGGTTTTAGTTTATTAGATTCATCCATTGCTTTAGTTGTTCTGTTATATGCCATATTAAAATTCAATAATTCATTGGGATTTACTAGTCTATTTGTTGCTAACTTTTTTCTTCTTCTTCTTTCAATCAAGTAGACATATGCAATATTAGCCACTGTCAAAGAGATTGATTATGATTTAGTGGCTCCAATAATAAAACCAAGATGTGTTTCTGAGATCACACATTTTTATATTGGGTCGAGTAAAACATAAAACAAAGTTGTCCCGCATGTTGCACAATTGTTCTTCAATGCAAGAACAATTTTCACAGAGTTGTCAGATGCTCACTCATACATTCCATGACATCAATTTTATTTTCTTGATTATACCCACTTATTCTCTCGCATAGATAACAATGACATCCTCACAGGTAATAATATATAGGCTTTTTATCACAAAACGTCCTTGACATTTACGAAACTATCAGATTGCATCCTTAAAGTTTTTTTGTATCATTCATGGTCCCTAACATTAATATGGGTGCTCTTAAATAGTTCCTCAGTCAAAAAAACTGTTAAATTCAGGGATATAATCGTCAAATCAATCCAAAATTATAAAAAATATATATTTTATTTCCTTCCCTTCTCTTTTTCTTTCTTCTTCTTCTTGCACTCCTCAATTATAAGCAAATGGGTCTGTGTCTGTGGATTTTTCACATGCTCTACTGTGTCTGTGTCTGTGGATTTTTTTTCCATCTTTTTTGTGGTCGGACTTTCACTGATTTGTTCAGACAAAATTATTAGGAAGTGTTCTACTAGAAGACTATGGAAGTTGTGAGGACTTGCTTCTCGCGGAGTTGCCATTTGCATATATTACATTTTTGGGGTGTAGACAATGAAGACTCCTACAACATTTTATGTTAAATAATAATCTGAGATCTTTAAGATATTTTGAACTTATGCAGATGGGGCAATCACTTGAAGCACTTCTACAGTGGAAATCTTTGGTCAGTCTTTTATTTGATAATAAGTTGAAAACGAGGTTGTTGGCTAAGGGGCCAGTTAACACCCAAGCTAAGTTTGCTAAGGGGCCCACTCAGTCTATCAGGCTTGTAGATGCTCTTGCATCAGACGCAAAATATAGATGCAGTATATGTAGCCAATGAGGTTATAGAAGAAGCGAGGAAGAAGAAAAGCTGGGTTGTTTGCATGATAGATTATGAAAAAGAAAATGAATGTGTGGAACTTTCTGGAATTATTTTGGAAGTTGAATGTTTTCGAGAAAAAAATTGCCATTTGCTCACAGACATACATGTATCAATTTTTGCTTATAATTGAGGAGTGCAAGAAGAAGAAGAAAAGAAAGAGAGAAGGGAAGGAAATACAATATATCTATATATATATATATTTTTAATTATATAATTTTGGATTGATTTGATGATTATATCCATGGATTTAACAGTTTTTTTGTCAGATGGACTATTTAAGAGCACCTATATTAACGTTAGGAACCATGAGTGATCAAAAAAACTTTAAGGATGCAATTTGATAGTTTCGCAAACGTCAGGGACGTTTTGTGATCAAAAGCCTAATATATATATCCTCCAAAAATATGCATTTATGTATAATATGTATTTATTAGCAGTTTTTACACATTTTAATAACCTTACAATGCTAATGTGTCAAATTGCAAGATGTTTTGGAAGAAAAAATGGTTGGCAACTGAAGACTTGAAACAAAATGTGAAATTTACATTTAAAATATCAGGTTAAGATGTTAACAAAGCATCTATAAATTTTCAAATTGTTACACCTCTTATTAAAATGTTTTTTCTTTGATGTCTGTTGATCTAGAAGAGAGGGTGTTAAAATCATAATTTGGGGTTACACTGCAAAGACCTTTGATGTTCAAAGCTTTAGAACAGTTACTAACACCAATATTTGCGGCTTTTACAAGCATCAAGGTTAAACAATTCCAACATATCCAACTTATTTTTACTTTTTTCCATTATTCATACTTCATTTTAAATAAAGTAAAATTTGATTTGTCATTTATAAACACGCATGAAAAACTGTTCTAAACATCAATGTTTCAACTTTGATTTTCGTCAATCCAGATGTATAAGAATTGGCGCCATACAAAACGACGTGTGATTTTTTACCCCCCCTTTTTTTTTTCTTAATATACAAATGTGTTTCTCATTTAACCTAAGCTAACAACCCCTTCTTATAAAAAATTAAATATAAAAAAAAAACACAGCTTTAGCGATTCTACACATGTTGTTAGGATCGTGCCTCCTTCTGTAATGCAACAAATGAGACCTCAACAATTAGAAGCTGCTAAAAAACTATATGTGGAAGATTTGAATGTTCTTGATCTAGATGTGCACAAGGTAAAAACACCAACCTTCTTCTTTTGCCTTTGTATTATTCTTAACTCAATACACAACCTTATAAATTATTAAAACTAAAACTTATTTCACTTTTCTCTTATCACTCTTTGTTTTATAATTATTTTCATTATATTAACCACTTTCTTTAAACATGTTCTACGATGCTTATGTTCTATGTAGAGTAGAGATTACACGATTTGATATGCGTAATGGATGGTGGTACACAGCATGCACGTCTTGCTGCAAACAACTGAGAACAGTCCCCATAGTGATCAGCTGGTTTGTCCAAAACACAACAATCAAATTTCTTCATCTAAATGTTTTTTATAAAATTTAAGCACAACTATCTTTGATTATTAAAACATTATATGAATTTTGAATATAGGTTTAAAGTGAGTTTTGTTCTTAAAGAGTCAATCGATAAAACCAATGTCATGATTATTAGAAGACCATCATAGCAGTTGTTTAGAACTTCTTGCTATGAGTTAGTTGTCGAGAAAGGTTTTACCAACCAACAAGAGTTCCCAGATGCAATTCTAGGAGCAAGAGGGTAGTTTTAAAAATTTCAGCTTTGATTTGGCACAATGAAAAATGATTCGAACATAAGCGATCTACTTATCCAAAATGACAAAGTGAAACTTCTTCAATCAAGCTCCAAGTCATTTGATCAAAAATTGGTTGAACACGAAAAGAAAGATATGGTTACCCAACTGCTTCCACTCACTCCACCACTTTTCTAAAAACAAGCTCCACCTACATCTTCACCCTTTGACCTAGCACTTCTCCAACAGAGTTCACTTCAGATTCAAAGAAAAGGTATAGACTTGTAGTTAGGAAAGTTCTTTTCAGCTCTTTTACAAGGAAAAAACTAAAAAGGGGCAAAGAATGCTTGAGTCACCACTCTATGCGGTCCAAGAATCAACAAGCCCGGACAAGCCTTCTGACAAAAAAAGATCCTAACACTGGGTAAAAAAGTTTCTAAATTCAAAAGTGTTTTGAAAAAGTAGTTGTAGTTTCCAGTTGTTATTTAGTAGCTTGGCATCCAATTATTCGATCAAATAGCACTTCAATTAAATCCGACCATTACAAGAAAAAACCATCATATAGAGAAACCCCACCGACTTTATTTTCTCCTCATAAAACCTCAAATTCACCATTTCACCCAGCACTTCTCCAGTAGAGCTCACTTCAGATTCAAAGAAAAGGTATAGACTTGTAGTTATGAAAGTTCTTTTAAGTTCTTTTACAAGGAAAAAACTAAATAAGTTAAGATTTATTAACTTCTTCACATCAATATTTTCACATTACCTAACGCTTACTAATGCTTTTCTTTTATTTATTTTTTTTATTTTACATGTGTCTAAGTAATGTTACAACTAAAAAGAAACCTTACAAAAGTCTCATTGTCAAGACTCCAGAAAAAAAAAAATTGTCAGATTATGACAATATCCCAATCATCGCTTTTAGGAAGAAAACAACCCAAGCCAACTCCAAAGCCACCTCTGCTGCCCCCAAAATAGAGTTTGTATTCTTTCATTTACAATTCATTAATCTCACTGAGATTCACAATAAAAGTCATTGCATACATTAAACATCCAATCACTCTAGAATATTCCAATTGATCTATTGCTCTTCCATTGTTAGGATATAACTTGATATGTGGGTCATAAGGTGTTAAAACCAGAGTACAATCAAAATTATAAAATTTTCTAAGTATCTTCTCAATATAATGTGATTGAGTCAATATCAATCCATCATTATATCTTTTGATTCTCATACCAAGTATAACATCAACTTCACCTATGTCATTCATATCAAAACTTGATGATAAGAATTTCTTTGCTGTGTTTATAACTTCTAAATCAATTCCAAAGATTAATATATCATCTACATATAAGCAAATGATAACTCCCTTTCCATTTTGAAACTTGCTAAACACATTTGTCTGAATCATGTATCCTAAATCCATTGGATACAATCACCTTATCAAACTTTTCATGCCACTGTTTTGGTGCTTTTTTTAAACCATATAATGATTTAATTAAATTGCACACTTTATGCTCTTGTCTGGGCATGACAAAACCTTCTGGTTGATGCATATAGATCTCTTCATCTAATTCACCATTTAAGAATGTTGTCTTAACATCCATTTAGTGAATTCAAACTTGTAGATAGATGCTAAGGCTATGAGAACTCTTATGGTTGTTGTCCTAGCAACTGGAGCATATTTATTAAAGTTTTTTATGCTTTTCTTTTGTGTAAAGCCTTTGGCAATCAACCTTTCTTTAAACTTGTCAATAGTTTCATCTGCTTTCATCTTCTTTTTGAAGATCCACTTACACCCTATTGGTTTAGAATAGGGGGTAAGTCAACTAATTTCCAGGTTTTATTGCCCATGATTGAGTCAATCTCATCATTGATTGCTTCTTTCCAAAAAGCTGCATCTTGTGATTTCATTGTTTCCTCAAATGTAAGAGGATTCGACTGTGTACTTGATGTAATCGTAATTGTCTTACTATGTGAGTCTCTTGTACCTTCAACTAGATACATAATGAAATCCGGTCCAAAAGATTTTTCAATTCTTTTTCTTTTGTTCTTTCTAGTCTCACTAGGTTCGTCATCATTATTAGATGCATTAGACAGATTTTGTTCTTGGTTCTCAACCCTTGGTGGAACCTTCACCAATTCCTTAGTGTCTTTATGTATAGATTGAAATCTACCCTTACAAAATTCAGCATCTGTAGATTTGATAACGGTGTTAACACTTATTGAATCATTTGGTTCTATGACAAGAAAGTTAAGCAAATAATCCATGTGGATACATTATCTTTCAGACTTTATTTGCCCTCACTACTTGTGTGCAACAAGGTTAAGCAAATAATCCATGTGGATACAATGAAGCCTAGCTTTAAAACTATATGTTGTCAATGTTTTGCACAACCACAGACAACCCCGAACACACTCAAGAATGTGACAAAGATACTCAAGAATATCTAGAAGTTATTTCTACATATTATAGTCTCTAGAAGGTTTTAATTTGTGAAATATGATGGAGGAGAGTAATTCAAACACTTAGGCACCAAGAGACACATCTAAACACCTAAAAGGTATTTCAAAATCGCACCCCAAACATGTGATGACCGGTCGTTTTATACTGAGACGAAGTATGTAGCTTCTTGCCAACGACCGGTCGCTTTTTACAATAACTTTATATTATGAAAATCTTCAACAAGTTATCGAACCATTCTTTTATTAATGTTATGAATTTAATTAAATCTTGTTTTGTTTTAGTTTATGAGTTATTTGAGTTTATTTATTTACCAATTTAGGATTAAAAGATTTATGGTATGTTTTAGAACTCTAATTTTTTGTTAAATATTTGAATTTGAAGTTCCAATTTCGTTTAGGGTGTCTTAAGAAGAAATTGGAAACAATGGTTACTTGAGGCCTCCTTAGAGATCTTGTACCCATCATCTAGAAGAGAAAAATCTATTAAATATTTATATCAGAACATAGAGATCCACAAACCTTGCTCATGTTGACAAATTCTCCAAGTTGCTTTGGCAAGCATGGCTTGGTTCATCTACATGGTTTTCTTAATTCCTAGCCCCTTTTAGTTTTGGGTCATACACCTAGCCCCAACTTGTGAGCTGAATCTTCTTGGCTCCTTCAACATCTCCCCAAAGAAAGTCTTTGTTGAGCTTATATAAGGAAATTTGGCCATAAAAGGATTATTTGCTAATTTTAATAATTTAGGTTAGGATCTTAGGGTTGTTTGGTATCCTACTCAAAAAAATGAACTCAAAAATCCTGAAATTTTTTTTTATATAAAAAACATGAATGTTTAAATACTGATTTTATGATATAAAAACTTGTTTTGTATTGAATTTTAAACTATTTTTAAGATCTGAAAAAAAAATTGAAACTAAAATGAGAAAATCAGAAACCCTAATTCCAAAATTGAAATTAACAAAAGAGAGAGAGAGAGAGAGAGAGAGAGAGAGAGAGAGAGAAATATATATAAAACCTCACTTTTTTGTTTGTAATAATTGAGATTTTTTGAGTTTGGATTTTTTAAAAATTGGCCTAACAAACGGTTTTATTGGGCTTTGGACTTAAAATCTGTTTTTGAATTTATAAAATTAGAACCAAGTGGGATACCAAACGGCCCTTAATTTTCTAGAAGGGTAAAGTATATTGCAGGGGTTCACCAAAAACAAAAGTATATAGCGGGGCAAATCGCAAGTTACCTACAAATTTAGGGGCCGGAATTGGTAATTACTTTCCTTTTCTGTTTTGGTCCGTGGGCTGTTGTTGAGATTTAACCCAAGAGGGTGAAATCCGACCCGACTCGGATCCGTCTTCTTGCAGATCTCCACAAACTCATTTCCAGTTCCCAATTAGCAATTGGTGCAACAACAAAATAAGAAATCTCAAGGCTGAAACGTAATGTAGTATCTAATCTGTGAGATTTCTAAGGATTTTCTTTTGGGGTTGAAAATGAACAATTTCAGCGCTGAAGATCTGTCAACCATCGGAGGAATCGCAACGGTGTCGCTTCTGCATTCCTTCATACCCACGCATTGGCTCCCCTTCTCCATCGTAGGCCGAGCCCAGAAATGGACTCTCTCCCGCACTCTCTTCGTCAGTACGTTTCCTCTTGATCCTCCATTTTTCATTTTCTAGGGTTGTTTGGTCACTCACAGAGTCATAGTCATTGCTCATGAAGGTGAAGGTGAAGGTAAAATTGAGAGTGAAAATGTGCTTTCCTGTGATGTTCATGGTGTAAACTAGTTTAGAAGAATTCTGGATCTGCCATGATTTTTTTTCTTTGCTTTTAAGTTTTAAGCATTTCACTTTTTTGAGTTTAAGAATTGGAGGAAAATTAGAGGATTAGATACATGATTTTTCAAGTTTAGGTAAAAGCTGTAAAGGACCTTTAGGGAACCCTTGTTTAAATTTGTTGCTTTCCAGTCATAACCCAGTTCTCTTTGATGCTGCACAATTCAACTGTAGGATAATTTGGCATTGCATTAGAGAGAGCTAAGCAAGCTTAATCTGCTTAGATTAGATAGATACCAGGCAATCTGGACGAATGGTCTAAAATCAAAATTCAATTTGGCGTTGCTTGGAACATTCTCTAGTCCATTTTACTTTCCTCATTACAAGGTTTCCTAAGTAAGTTTGCAGCTGCCTTGCCTTGTCTACTGGGAAAAAAGGTGTTATATGTGGTCTTTGGTTCTCATAGTAAGAATTTTGGGAGTGTATAGTTTACAAAGTTGGAGAATTTTTCATATTAGACTGGGTGATGCCATCTGTCTGGCTTGTACACTTTAAACCCTGCGTGAGATCCCTGAGGGACTTTAGTTTTCATCCTTCTTCTTCTTCCTCCCTCCCCTCCTCTCTGTCTCTGTCCTTGTCTGTCTATCCGTCTGTCTGTCTCTCTTTCTGTATCACCATTACTATTTTACAACATTTTTTTTGTTTGATTCCAAGCATTATTGCATCCAACAAAACTGAGTCATTTTAGCGCATGCACTTTAGAACCTGTACTCTTTTCCAATCATGCTAACTTCAAACAACAATTTTCTTAACTATTCATAAGCCGTAATCCTTTACATAACTAATTGCAGGACACATTTACATGTTTTAAAATTCTCTCTCTCTCTCTCTCTCTCTCTCTCTCTCTCTCTCGCTCTCTCTGTCTCTGCGTCTCTCTCATATGCTTATTTAAATTTATTGTTTTTCAAAAGTTAGTTTTAGGAGATGGATGTGCTTAAAATTTAGCATTGTCTATCCTATCAAAGAAATCAAAATAAGGATTGCCAAGAACATTTTATTTATTTTTTATTATTTTTTATAACAAGAAACACACACACACACACACACACACACACATATATATATATTTTATTGATGTAAACAGAATAGAAATATTGCAAGATAACAAGCAATCCAACCATGAAGGTACAAGAAAGACCCCTATTACCAAACTGGCAGTACAATTATTAGTCTATCGATAACAACACTGACCAATTAAAATTTCATAATTGCCTGAGATATTGCAGCCTCCCAGTCCACATTAAAAACAACTTAGTTCTTTTGCAAAGTATTTGGGTATCTAAATGAGGACGTATGCTGAAAAAGTCTTGTACTATGAAAGATCTTGAAGAAACAATAAAAATTCCATACTATAGTACAAGCTGTTACACTTTGTTCATTGTAGTGCATTGGTTATATGCCTGCCTCAATAAACTTCATGACCCTTGAAAACATGTAGAAAAGTTTCTGTTGAGTCTGACTAATATTTATTGACTTAAAAACTTTACCTATTTGAGCTAAACAATTCCTGTAGACATGGCTTAAAAGTTGACTCAGGTGCCTTTACTTTTTCAAAGGTGGGGTTTGATGAACCTATTATTAAATCGCAGTACCATTCTTTAGTGCAATGCTGAAGGCTTTGGTTTCTTTTCAAGAAAAAGGCTTTGGTTGTCAAGAACACCTTGTAAGGGCCACCTAGGAAGGATTACAATCAAATTTTCTTTCCTGAGGACACTTTGTGGTGTCCTTTTCGTTAATACTTCAGCAGATCTAGACTTGACCAGTGCTTTCCTTTTCTGTCCCGAAACATATTAACTTCGTTTTTTCTAAACGAAAAATTCTAACACTATAGTGAAGCTGGTTGGTTGATTTTGGGTTACCTGACTGAGGTTTATAGTAAATGGGAATGCATGAGTCCTTGATCTGGAAGATGCCCATATATTTAAGCCAAGCTATATCTCTGTAAAAGGTTTTCTTTTCTTTTGTTCTGAGTTCACCGATACAAGATTATAGATTCTGAAAAAAATGCATAAAAATTCAGTGTTTAAATGTTATTGTGACAGTGCTTTCAGGACTCATGTTCACTCTGATATTTTCTTGTGCAGCTGCATTTGGAGCAGTCTTGCATGTAATTTCCACTTCAATACTCGGTATAACCGCAGTCACCATGGCAAATACCATAGCTGGCGAGGAAACAGTACATAAACTTGCTTCGCTTCTGCTCGTAGTTCTTGGTGGCGGTTACATTTTGTTGTTCTTAACTGGAAAAGGCGGTCACAGTCATTCACACAACCAACCCATGGAAAAGATGGCTGTTGCAGGACTTGTACTCGTTCCTGCATTGTCTCCTTGTGCAACCACACTTCCGGTATTTCTTGCTGTTGGGAATTCATCTTCCATGATGGTGCTTGCTATCATAGTGCTGCTATTCAGGTATCAATATTTTAGGATCAAGTTTTGAATTTCTTGTTTGTCTCTTGATTACCTAGTTATGACTTGGTTGCTGGAACTTTCATGAGCAAGTGCGAGAACTTAATTAGTAGCTTTTTTGGTTAGTAAATTGGCACAAAACGTTTTGAAGAGAAGTGGCTTTTTGCACCCACGTTTCACTGAGGGAAGAATAGATAACCAACGCAAAGTTAAATGTGCACATTCCTCTTCTTCTCAAATAAATAATGGCTTCAATCAATATTATTCAGTTATGTTTTCATTTATATTTGGGAACATTTCAGTCAATATGCACTGATGTTTCTATCAACCTTGATTTGGAAATCTTTATTGACCCCCTGGAGCTTTTCCAGTGTGAACTTAAACATTTTTCAGCCATCAGCAACACGAACCTGACATAATTCCTTCCAAACTTCCTTTTTTTTCTTTGGATATTTCATTTTCTCAGTTTGTCTCAGAAATCTTTGTGTTGAGCAGACCTTGTGAAGTGTTTGCCTAAGTGGCTTTTGTGGTTTACCAGACAGTTTAGATTTCTGAACATCCAGAATTGACTTTCTATTACTTGGTTGCTGCTAGGTTGATGGTTTTCTGGTCGGCCTAGCATTTAATTTAATTGGGCATTGAAATCATTGAATTACTGACATGATGTTCTGATCAATTGCCTGTATGTGGTCTAATTTATAGTGATTTGGAAACTCCTTCCGCTAACATAAAGATCCTTGCTTCATGGTATTGAATTACAGCACCATAACCGTGATGACTTCACTGGTTGCATTGTCATTCTATGGTGCCAGTCAGCTCAAGTTTCACTGGGTGGAGCGGTACGACAAACTTCTTGTTGGGTCGGTGCTTTGTTTGGTAGGAATGTTGACACTTGTTTTTCATGATCATGATGGAGAGGGAGGTGCCACTGGGGAGCATTTGCATAGGAAAATCATTGCCCTCTGAAGATTTTTGTCATCTTTCAAAGTGTATTTTGTGCCTTCAGGCAAAAGTTACGATAAGAGAATGTTGCTTCCGTTTGTATCAACCAGTGTATGCAGCTCTTCCTTTGATGTGCTATTAACGGAGTGTTGTAATGTTTGGTTCAATTGTTTCATTATGATGTTGTTATATATGACAGTTCTTCTGTCTCTGGTTTTGAGTAACTTGTTTTTGTACGTGTATTAAGTTTGTTGATCCATTACATAATTGTAACCAAGGTCTTAAATATCGATAGTTTCAGAAACATCAGTGGTTCAAAAACACGGAAATATTGATGGAAATATCGATATCGATAAAAATCGGATAAAATCACGGAAATTATGATAAATACATGGAAATTTTTAATGAAACTTTAGAAGAAGTTTATTTAGTCAATCATCTATTATTTGGACCCAAAAAAAAAAAAAGGGAAGGAAATGCATTGCAAGTGGGTTTGTGTGATTTAAGTTGATTATATTGCGACCTGATAAATTCTGTGACTTAGAAAATCTGAAGTAATTAATAAAGAGAATTAAACACCCCTTAGTAATTTATTTATTATTTTTTAATACAATATTTTACACTTTATAAATTGCATGATAAGATACACTGGACATGGTACACGTTGTTATATCTATTAATTTATCAAAAATTGAAAAATAATTAAAGATGTAAACCAACTTGATTTGTCATGAAAATTAGGCACTTTATCATGCTTAAAAAATAATAGTGAAGATTGAAAATTAACTAAGAACATAAATAAATTTATCCAATGAAGAATTAAATAGGAAATAAAGAAAATGATTATAGAAATTTAAGTAATTAAGCAACAATTTATTTCACGTTATTCATTGGACATGGTACACGTTCTTATATTTATTATTTATCAAAAATTGAAAAATAATTAAAGATGTAAACCAATTTGATTTTTCATGAAAATTAGGCACTTTACCATGCTTAAAAAATAATAGTGAAGATTGAAAATTAACTAAGAACATAAATAAATTTATCCAAGGAAGAATTAAATAGCAAATAATGAAAATGATTATAGAGATTTAAGTAATTAAGCAACAATTTGAAGGAGAATTTAGTAATGTAAGTACTTATAATGAATAATAAAATAATCAATAACATTAAATGGATTAAATAGAAAAGAAATAAATTATATTAAGTAATTAAGTCACATTTCCCACTTCCCAAGTACTTTCACGTTTCCCTGGCTCTCACTCCCACTTCCCAAGGTTTTTTTTAATCCTTTATTTTGTCTGAACTTCCCAAGGTTGAAGATACACTCAACTTTCCTTCTCTCTCTTTTTGGCATTCACCCATCTCTCCCTTTTAATTTTATTTATTTATACCTCTTCTTCCTCTTCCGTTTCACACACACACACACACACACACTCTCTCCCCCTTTCTTCTTCTATCTCTCCGTCTCTCTCCGTCTCTTTCTCTTCTTCCTCTTCCCTCTTCTCTCTCCTCCATCACAATCCAAAACAATAAAACATAAAGACCCACTCCATACCTTTTTTTCCCCTCTTCTTCTTCCCTTCTCTCTCTCGCTCTCCTCTATCTGCTTTTTTTTTTTTTTCATTCTTTTTCTATCTCTCTGTCTCTTTCCCTGCTTCCTCTTCCCTCTTCTCTCTCGCTTCATCACAATCCAAAACAGCAAAACATAAAAACCCACTCCATAATTTTTTTTTCCCTCTTCTTCCCTTCTCTCTAGCTCTCCTCTTTCTATTATTTTTTTTTTCTGAGTTGAGTTAAGATTGAGTTGAGAGACAGAGAAAGGCTGAGTTTCGGAGGCTGAGGGATTCATCTGAAGGCTGAGTTTAATTTTGTAAGTTCATATCGCGATATTATCGATAAGTCCATTTAAAGTTGCAACTTGAACAAAAATATTGTTACTGAAATATTCGCGAAATTATCGATAAATCGACGATATATATATGGAAATGTGCTAAAATATTGCTGCCCCAAAAAAACGATAATTTCACCGAGAAAATTATCGATATTTTGTTCTATGATTGTAACTATTTTTTTTTCTTTGTTGCTTTTTTCCAATCAAATAGCTTGCAGAATTGGTTTAGCCTCCCTTGTCCGTTTGATCCCTCGTTCTCATACAAAAACTCCACTTAAAAAGACACAATACTCTCAAAATTAAAACTCACATAAACCTAAAAGTAAAAAAAAAATATTAATATTTCGCAGACGATCATCTCTTAACAGACTTGTCCGGTATATTATCCAACAAATAACATGTTGTAATTAATTCAAATCTTCTTTTCTAGTATGATACAAAACAGGGCTTCCTTCATTCAACCTCGCTCTGCTTTTGAAAGTTTTCCTCCTCGGACTGATTGGGTATAAATACATACACATCTAAAGCTAAGGTGGCTTTGATTCACTTTGTTATTTATAGAAAATAAAAATAAATTTCTCTTACATAGAAATTGCTTATGTTTGGTCAAGCAGGTTTTGGGCTGATTTTTGTGGATATGAAGGTCTTGTTTGGAAGACTGCAATTGCGGGGTTGCTGTTTTCAACGGTGGGAGTTATATTTGTGCTAAAGCAAACTTACCACTCAGACGTGTCAAAAGGGATCTCAAGGAGTCCACCACAGTTGTCTTCAAGGTCGGCATCATAACAAGTAGCACCATAAACAACACTCAAAGCAACACTAATCTAATACCCATCCGGGAGTCCAATTACCACAAACAAGAAAGTGAGAGCAAATTCTTGTTTTAACTGTAGCTCTCATCATATTCTCAAGTGTGGCCCTCGTAATTTCTGGATTTTGCATTTTCAAAATTTGACTTCTACGGTCTAATTGAGATTAATGGTAATTTTAGACTACTGCCTGATGAGGAATTTACTTTGAGAGCTTCATTCATACAACCAGTTGAGAAGAGTTACAAATAGGTTCAAAGAAGAATTGGGAAAGGCTCGTTGGGAGTAGTTTACAAAAGGAGTTTAAACATTGCAGTGGAAAGATTAGAGAAGCTAGGGAAGGAGTTTCCTGCAGAGATGCAGGCAATCGATTTTACTGACAACTTTTTAGGTTTATCTGGCTTTTAATCTTGAGAGCATTTGTGTATTTTTCAAGTGGGTTTTTTGCTATATCTGAAAGTTTTTATGAAAATTGACATTTATAAAAGTATAGGCAAAATTTTAGCTATTTTTAATTAAAATAAAAAACTCTACTAAAATATGGCTACTGCATTAAAAGGTTTCATAATTGCAAATCCATAATTAACAACAAATATAGAGATATTACATCAACAACATAATGTCTGAGAGGCATGTCAATATCAAGCTGTTAGAAATGTGTCCTAAAAGCTAATACAATTGATGTAATAATAGGACACTTATTTTGTTATCTTTTGCACGATTACAGAAATAAAGTCTGGGGATTATAAAATATGAGATGAACTAATACAGAAGTTCATAATCGTAGGGTTATCAAATAGGCATTGATGAACCGTCAAGATTAGCACATACTATGTATGCTCAATTTTGAGGATGGTTGGTTTTAAACCATTTGTGTAGTGACACTAATATAAGAATGTGGGTGATCAATAGTGACCGAGTACACTGAGTGCGATAAATAGAAGTTCTCATATAGAGTTTTATTCGCATGTGAAACAATAAATCATAGTTGCAATAATGCAAATTAGTCCTTACATCTGAGGCATCATTGTTGCCATGTGATGCGTTATTAATCTTTTGATAGCTCACAAGGGCAAGTCGTAAAAGATTTACCTTATCTGTTATTGGGGTCTCTTAATTCATCATAGGGGCATGAGAACGTAATCTCTACATTCAATAAAGAAGGAGAATGTTTCGAGATGTGAATCAGTGAATCTTTGGCCAAAGTACTTGAGCATGATTTAGAAAGTGGTTGCACATGAGGTTATAAATCATATTAGGAATTTGACATAATCGATATGTACCCTAATAATATGATTTGAAACATTGTACAAGAGAAGAACCATATTGCATTGCAATTCCAACTAAATAGTTTCTTCATATATTCTGGTTAGCTTCGATAGCCGTGATATATTGCAAGATATCACTTTTGACGCGTGGAAGTCCTAGGATTGAGTGTGATCAATCCATATAGACTTAGTAATGGGTTTTAATTCCAGTTGATTAAAAATAGTTCTAATGTTTTCCCAATGTCTTGCTAATTAGAACTTAATAGATCGCACACATTAAATTGTTAAATATTTGAGTAATACAAATGAGAATGAGGAAATCAATTTGATTGATTTGATTTGGATGATTTACTACATATAAAAACGTATTTGGGCCTCGGTAACAATTAACGGGAAACCCAAATGGTTGGGTATCAAGCCCAAGACACTTAAATATTATGATTTAAGTATCACAAAACTCAAAATTGGAAGCCCAAATAGGTTTGGACGAAAATCCTTAAATGGATGAGTGTGTGAGTGTTTAGGATAAGCTCATTAACATACAAACACAATCTAACATCAACCAAATAGGTTTGGGAGATCAAAGAGAGTTAAAATAAAGTTTCAAGAGTGAAACACTTCTATTTTTATCAAAGGGTTTAGATTGAAACAAATCTTGGAAAACTTGCACTAACATCCTTGTATTCTCAAGATCATTCCTTCTTATCTCAAGGTTTCATTGGTGTGGAGACTTAGAGGCCATAGGCTTTTGTGGCTCAAGAAAGATCAAGAAACAAAGATCAAAGAGGAGTTCAACAAAGGGGAAATCATCAAGAGAAGACAAAGCTTGAAATAGATCACAATTTGGTTCATATATTTTCTTCAAGGGTAATTAGATCATATTATTTTCTCTTGCGCTTTCTTTTACTATGCATATCAATGTTCATGGCTTAAGATACTTGGAAGATGTTTTGTTTTTGAATAAAATGACCACCATAGACTTCCGCTACGATTAATTTAATTGAAAAACATGTTTAATATTCAAATGAACTTCTTTAAAATGTTTTCACTACTACAAAAAGTGAAAAAGACGACCAGAAAACAACGACGGTCTAAGTGAAAACCGTCGTGGTTTTTAAAAAGACGACGGTTCTAAAAACACCGTCGTGTAATACCACCTAGACAACTAAAAATGGAGATTCAAATGGCTGTTCAAAAACAACGACGTACCTAATTAAACAACCGACGTCTATTTGAAACAGATTTCCGCAGTGTAAAATCAAAGCCAACAAAGAACGGCAGAAGTTATGAATCGACCGACGTAGAAAGTAAAGACGACGATTTCAATAAAAGCCGCCGTTTTTACTCATAAAATAACACGACGAGGTTTTCGTATAAGACGCCGTATAATTACAAACAAATCCACGGCTTTAAAATACAAAATATCGCCGTATTAAATTAATTTACAACGACGAAAAATATAAATATATCGACGTCATTCTTGTATAGTTCTACGACGTTATCTTTAAATCGTACTATAAAATTTAACGTCGTATTTATTCATTTTATACGTCGTACATTTAATTTAAACCGTCGTCTTAATAAGAATTTTTGTTAACAATTTTTTCTTTGATTTTCTTATCCTACGTCGGTAGATCTACTTAATGACAAGAATTGAAATAACCACGACGGTTTATATAGAAAACCGCCGACATAACCAGATTTTTCTGAGATCCCAAAGGTTACGAAATCTTACCAGATGGAACTCTGTTCCACATCATAATCTTAACAGATGACACAGATTTGCAATCTGAGAGACAATTTTTTGGAAGTTGATGATGTGTGTGCTTTTGTGTATCTACAAATATTATACCTAACGTCGTTGCAAATTTGCAATCGGAGAGACAATTTTCAACGACGGTTATATTATACCTAACGACGTTTAAAAAACAAATCAACGTCGCTCAACAAATATATTACGTCGTCTTAGTCTTACTTAAGGCGACGAAAAACGTCAACAGTAATTCAAAAACAGTCGTTGTTTTTATACTCTTATTTTTTTTAAATCTGTCATCAAAAAAAGAAAATTTACATATTCCAGAACATTAATTTCCTTCATTTTAAATTTCTTTGATTTTCAGATTTCTTCATTCGAGCACATCTGATCTTCAGATTTCCCTGAGAAGCGAACTTTCCTTCGACAGCGAGTGGAGGCCAGGCTTGCATCTCTTTTGATGGAAAGCAATGAGTATTCAGAAGCACTAAGTGTCCTATGAGGCTTGATCAAGGAAGTGAGAAGGCTAGTTGACAAGCTTCTTCTTGTGGACATAGATTTGATGAGAGTAAGCTCAATTTCTCTTTGAGAAAGACATCCAAATTATTGTCTTTGAGATGTGAGAGGCAGTGTCTCTGAGAGAGGAAGAACTTGGAACCCTAAATGTAAACCGAAAATGAATGAAAGCGACAAATTTATAGAATAAATTTTTAAAACCAACGGCGGTCCTTACAAAAAAAACCGCCGTTTAAATTGTAAAATCAACGTCGGTATGACCGACGTATATTACATAAATCCACGTCGGTAAATTAATAAAAGCGACGTGTTAAATAATCTACCATGACGCGAGTTATTACTTATGTACTTTAATTTTTGAGTTTACTACGACGGTACCTACAACACTACTGTCGTATTTATTTACCACATCCGAAGTTAAATTTACCGTCGTATTTTTTAATTTATACGTCGTAGTTATATGTAACCGCCGTATTATTTTTTTTGAAATGGTTTTATATGTAAGCAACTTTTCGTCTACCTGACTTACACATGCACTGTTTCCAAACCCGATTAAAAATTTCAATCTCCGAGAGAAAACTTTTCGTTTTTTTTCCTTGTCAGAGCACTGTCAGAGTATCTCATCGTCTTCCTCTCGTCTTCTTCGTCGTCTCTGAACTTAAACATCGATCGTCTTCCTCTTGCTTTCATTGCACGCAAAAGGTAAGCTTTCATTTTCACTATTTTGGTTATTGTTTTGCATGCTCATACGTTTTTTGTTTGAAAAATCTTTTTACCTTTTTTTTGGCCAAAATCATTTTACTTCTTTCCAAGTTTGATAAAATATACAGACAAAGAGGGAAAGTTTCCAACTTTGAAGACAACTACCTCAACTAAATAAGGCGACGGTAGCTTCTTATTTACGTGGTTAAATATGTAGACCACGACGGTTCGTCAGTCGTTCTAGCGTCGTCTGAAAATTGACAAAGTTGTTTTTAAAATTATAGTCTTTTTTTTTTATTTGCTTGTTTAATTGCAGGTTTGATTTCTCTGAACAATGGTTTTTGTTTTTCCCTAATTTGATAAAATATAAAAAAAAAGAAATTAGGGTTGGTATCTAATATAGACGACGGTATATCTATTGTTTTACGTCGTGTGAATGTTAATACCACGACGTGGTATTTTAGGGTTTTGGATCTGCAATCAAACATTCACAGAGAAAGAAAAAAGGGTTTTGGATCCTTATATAGACGACGGTGTATTACTATTGACGTCGTGTGAACATAAATACCACGACGTTATATAAATAATGGTTTTAAACATTTATTACGTCTGAGATTATTTCATTGCGTCGTTTAAAATCATATCATACATCGTATTTTATTAATAACCGTCGTTTGTGTTCTTAATCTTTTCCTGAAATATTTTCACTTGCAGTTTTGTCTGTTAAAATGGTTTCTCAACACCAAAGTAAGGATTCTGGCTCTAAGAAAAATGAAGGTAAGGAGCTTGGAATGGTAGCTCCTCAAGACAAGTCTTCGAAGAAGATGAAGTCTTTGAAGAAGATGAAGTTTGCTTCATCATCTGCTGAGACAGAACCAACCAGCCAGACAACAATCTCTGATGATTCAAAGACTGGTCGAGGTATGAGCACAATGCCTCATGTTGTGAAGAGAAAGCTTCAGAAACTGAGGCCAATTGTTGAGTACAATAAAAGGGGGAAAGGTATTGGCCAAGCACATAGTGAGATGCAGTCGTACATTGGTGTGTTGGCACGCTCCAGAGTTCCACTTGTGGACAAGAAATGGTCTCAAATCCCCAAGGATATAAAGGAGCAGATTTGGGAAGCAGTTGACATGGCTTTTGTGGTAGGTCAAGGGGGCAAGAACTCTGTTTATCTTCTGCTGCCAAGAAATGGAAGGATTTCAAGTCTACACTAACGAGGCATTATATCCTTCCATACACCAATGACAAGGAGAAATTAAGCCAACCCCCTGAAACATATAAATTCATAGAGAAAGCACAATGGGATGCCTTTGTAGCTTCAAGGTTATCAAAAGATTTTGAGTCTGTGCATTCTCAACATGCACAGATTAGGGAGAAACTCGAGTACAATCATCGATTGTCTCGAAAAGGATATGTTGGATTGGAGGATCAATTGGAGGAAACCATGCCTGGGGTAGAAATTGATCGATCTACCTTATGGAAGAGAGCTAGACAGGACAAACATGGTAACATCCCGATCCAAAGGTGGCAGAGAAAGCAAAATTAATTGTAAGCCTACTCACTCTGTTTTAAATTTTTATTAAACTGTGAATAATTCTTATTACGTCTTATGTTATATTTTGCGTCGTGTGAATGATATTACCACGTCGAAACTTTTTTAAAAAACGTCGTTAAAGGTCTAAATTAGGAATCACTACTCTGTTTTCTTTAATTATAGCATAAGATGTCGGTGGTTCATTTTAGCGTCGTGTGAATGATATTACCACGTCGAAACTTTTTAAAAAACGTCGTTAAAGGTCTAAATCAGGAATCACTACTCTGTTTTCTGTAATTATAGCATAAGGCGTCGGTGGTTTATTCATTTCGTCGTTTTAAAAAACTAACCACGTCGGTGTAACTACCGTCGTGATAAATTATAATAACGTCGGTTTATATGTTATTGCGTCGTGTGAATTTATATATTTCGTCGTTTGTATATAAATAATCGTCGTGTGTTTTTTGTTCTTACTTTTTTATATATCTTTGTTTTAGGATGAATTGCAAAAACAAGTCTCGGAAGGCAAAGTCGGTGTATATGGCAGCAATGATGTGCTGACCATGGCTTTGGGCCCCGAGCATCCAGGCAGAGTGAGAGGAGTAGGTGCTGGGATTTCCCCAAGGCAGTATTTCAATTTACCCAAACCACAGAGGGTTAGCTTTGGCGACCGTTTGAAGGAGAGTTTAAGAGTTCTCCTTCAAGAAGAGACTAAAAAGATGGAGGCTAAGGCAAGGGAAGAGGCTTTGAGGATGGAGGCTAGAACCAAACAATTGGTAGAGGCTGAGAGGGAGCATTTCCTTAGTCAGCTTTCCCAATTAATTCCCAATTTTGATCCAAGCATGCTTAAACCAAGAATTAGCCAAAGTCCCAAAAATCCAATGTCCGACAAAGCAAGCTGCTCTGGAGGTGATGTGAGATCCCTACATTTTGAGGATGATACTGCCAAAAATGGGAAACATCGGGAAGATGAAGAGAAGGAAGAAGAAAAAAAAGATGAAGAGAAGGAAGAAGAAAAACAAGAAGAAAAGGAGAAAGAATATGAAGAAAAGCATGACGACAAGGTATGTTCACATAACTTTGCCTTTTTTATTTGTTTTTCAAAATTTCAGGCGTCGATATTTTTCTTTAAACCGTCGTTTGTTTACAACTTAGACGGCGGAATTTTTTTAAGACGTAATAAAATATTCACCACGACGGTTTTTTCACCGTCGTTTAAATTCTTTTCAGACGACGTTTTATTCCTTAAACCGTCGTTTTTATTGAATTGCCACGTCATTTTTTTTATTTCTTTAAACAGGTTATTGAAGTTGGTGATTATTCAAATATGGAGGCGTCATCTTCTTAAAAAACCCTTTGTCGTTATGTGGAAACGACACTCGTGCCTGAGGATAAGATCCTGCAATTTACAATTGATAAGGAGGTGTTTGGTGGTGAACGCGATACCTTCCTCCTGCCTGAAGATATTACACAATTTGCAGGCATGGAAGAAATTGGAGCTACTGTGGTTGCTGTATATATGAGGTTTGTAATTCTAAAATAATACGTCATTGGTTTATATATTGCGTCGTCTTAACTAACTAACCACGTCGTTAGTATGTACCGTCGTGATAAATGTATTATAACGTCCTCATCTATTTCAGTACGTCGTGTGAAATTTTATAATACGTCGTTTTGTTATACATAACCGTCGTGTGTTTTTTTTTGCTGACTTGTTTATATTATTTTATGTATTTAGGTACTTACATGATGTTTTGAAACAAGCAAATATGTGCAGCATGGTTGGCTTTATCGACCATGCTACAGTTAGTGCCAACTCTGGCACAATAGCTGACAGATCACGATTGGTAGCAGCTCGACTTCAGAAGACGGGCGGTGAACAGATTTTCATGATGCCTTACAATCCAGGGTTAGTCTCCTTAACAGGATTTTGTTTTTATGATTTTCAATAAATGACAGCGTATAAACTAACCGCGTCGGTGTTTTATTTTATTGAGTCGTTTGAAACTACTAACCACGTCGGTAGTTATTTATCGTCGTGATAAATATATAATGTCGTCGATTGCTACTTTATTTCGTCGTGTGAAATACTATAATACGTCGTTTTTTGTAAATAACCGTCGTTTTTATATTAATTTTGTGCAGCCGTCATTGGATCTTGCTGATTGTGAGAGCAAAGAGGGAAACCGTCTATTTTCTGGATCCTCTGCCAGGTCATTGTGTGGTCGATGAAGAGGCGAAAAACATCGTGAACAGTGCTATAAAAATATATAATTCCCACATAGGCCGAGCAGGACGTAAAGCTGTAATTTGGAAAACTCTCTCGGGCACACCAAAGCAACCCAGCAGTGTCGAATGCGGGTATTATGTGATGCGCTTCATGAGGGACATCATCATGGATCCTTCCTTGGCGTTTGAGAATAAGGTAAGAAGAAATTACCTTCATACATTTCCCGTCGTTTTTTGTATTATCAACGACGGTCATGTAAAATTACCGTCGTTGAATATATATACTACGTCGGTTATGAAAAATATCGTCGTCTGTGATTGAATTTTTTTTTATTTATAAACCCTAATAGTCATTGTTTATGCAGTATGCCAAGGGAAACCAGGAAGCTTCATACCCCCAAGAAGCAATTGATGAAGTCCGGAATGAATGGGCAGAGTTTGTTTGCCAAATTATTAAACAGGGGAATTATTGAACACTTGATATTTATGTATAATGTACAAATTTTGTCTATAATATATAATGTAAAAATTTGTTGAGGTTTTCTTAAATTAAAAAAAAAAAACAAACATACAAATTGCGTAACCGGCGTGTAATACTTTTCCAACGACCTAATAAAGTCAAAAACCGTCGTTTTTTGTTGTTTCGTTTTAAACAAACCCGACGTAAAAGGATATTTAGACGACGTTCTTTGAACAATTGAGTCGTTTATGGTTTATAACATCTTCAATTTCTTAAGGGTTCGGGGTAGTACTTTGTAACGACAGCGGTTAAGTCGTGGAATATATATTTTACGTCGGATAGTTAAATAGCCGCCATGGTTTCTCATTTAAACGGCGTCATTTTAACAACTTAGTCGTCTATTACAATTTACAACGTCTACAATTTATTAACACCGACGTGGTTTGTTGTTGTGATAAGAATATTTTATTATTTTTATATGAAAATATTCAAAATAAATTTAAAATAAATCAGAAAAATAAAAAGTCAACTCCTATGAAGTCATTGATATATTTTCTTCCCCATAAACCTTGAAAAAATTCATTTTGAATAACAAAAATTTAAAATGACCATCCAAAACAAAATTGTTTTGATGAGTCATAAAATCACTTCTAGTTTTATGGTTTAGGGTTTAGAGTCTAGGGTTTAGAGATTATGGTTGTTATTTATTGGGGTTTATTTTTTAAAGTATAATTTTTGGGTAGTATAGAAAAACAAAAGTTTTTAAAATATAACAAAAATTTAAAATGACCATCCAAAACAAAATTGTTTTGATGAGTCATAAAATCACTTTTAGTTTTATGGTTTAGGGTTTAGAGTCTAGGGTTTAGAGATTAGGGTTGTTATTTATTGGGGTTTATTTTAAAAGTATAATTTTTGGGTAGTATAGGGTATATATTAGGCTGTAAAACCATAAACCCTTTTATAAACTTAAAATTTTAAATTATATAATTTAGTTTTAAGGGTTTAGGTTATTAATTTTTAACGACGGTGGTTGAGTCGTGGAATACATATGTTACGTCGTGCAGTAAAATATCCGACATGGTTTCTACTTTAAGCGACGTCATTTTAATATGTAAGTCGTCTATTATAATTTACAACGTCTTCAATTTCTTAACCCTGACGTGGTTTGTTATTGTGATAAGAATATTTTATTATTTTTATATCAAAATATTCAAAATAAATTTAAAATAAATCAGAAAAATGAAAAGTCAA
>NC_047655.1:13297001-13361241 GCF_902201215.1 Prunus dulcis | reverse complement strand
TTATCAATGCCTAATAGAGAATATAATGATGTTATTGGTGATGAAGTCTTAGGTGATGTGATAATTGAGTGTGAGCCATTTACTAGAGGGATGCCAAATGTTGACACATTTGATGGACTGGTGGGTGAGTTAGGTGGTCAAAATATTCGAGGTGGGTGTGAAGATATATGGATTGAATGATGCTTATGTAATTGGCAGTGTATGACATTAATTTTGTAATATATTGTAATGTGATTTCTTCACTTTCATTATACAGGTTTTGGCCACAAAACAATCAGTGCAAAAAATACTGGTTCAGATTACATCATTATATTCTGCATAAAAAACGACGTCTGTTCAAATAAAACACGACGTTGTTGTGAACCAGTTATTCAGCATATTTACCGACGTCTTAAAGCAACGTAACAATGAAGAACCACGGCGCTATTGTGAAGCAATTATTCAGGATATCACGTCGGGGAAGGATTAAGAACCGCCATGTAATTCAAAATAACACGACTCCAATCCCATAATACCGACGTCTAAAAAACGAGATATATAATCTGAACGTTAAAAAATACGGCGTCATCATACATTTTCCACGTCGCAAGTTCTTTTATAAACGAAGAGGAACGAAATGAATTCCGACGGTAATTCATTATAACCGCCGTCTAATATCAATGAAACGACGTTATTTGTAATACGGCTCTCATCATAATCAACGCCGTCTATATGTTCTGTAATACGGCTCTCATTTATTTGGAACCGGCGTTGTTTAGAAGTTCAACGTCGTCTACATTAATAAGTGCGTCGTGAGTAATGAATACATATAAATACAACGTCGACTATATAAATGCCACCGGCGTTGTTTCGCATTTCAACGTCAACTATAAATACATACGTCGTAAATAATGACACTGACACCTATTTCCACGTCATCTTTTTTAGAAAAATCGAAGTGGAAAATTTATTTCACGACGGTTGTTTGTAAATAAGAGACGTAGTATATTTCAATAACGTCGTCTTCTCATGTATTTAAAGATGTCATATTTTTTCTTGTCGTGAAAATTATATTTAACGGCGTTGTGTTTTAGTTTTCGTCGTTGTATGTCTATCTTGCGGCCTTGTTCTTTTAATATGTGTCATATTTTTCCCTTTTAACGACGGTGATTTGTTTGAGTTGGTCGTCTATTCTCATCCTCGACTATTTTTTAAAATTTTAGCAGACTAAACACGTCTGTTTTTATTTTTTTTCGACGTTGTTTTATTTAACAACGTCTAATATTTATCGTCGTTGTTTGTTTCTGAAAATAGGACGTATAAATTTTGTAATACGACTCTCATATATTTGTAACCGGCGTTGTTTCGTTGTTCAACGTCTACTCTATAAATACATACGTCGTAAATAATGACACTGACAACTATTTCCACGTCATCTTTTATAAAAAAATCGAAGTGGAAAATTTATTTTACGACGGCTGTTTTTATATAGGCGACGTAGTAGGAATCAATAACGTCGTCTTCTAATGTATTTAAAGGCGTCATATTTTTTATTGTCGTGAAAATGATATTTAACGGCGTCTTATTTTAATTTTCGTCGTTGTATGTCTATCTTGCGACCTTGTTCTGTTAATATGTGTCATATTTTTCCTTTTTAACGACGGTTTTTTTAGAGAGTTGGTCGTCTATTCTCATCCTCGACTGCTTTTTTAGATCTTTTTGCAGTACAAAGGCGTCGTTTTGTATTTGTTGATGACGTTGTATATTTTAACAACGACGGTGATTTAGCGTCGTGGTTTATGAGAGAAAAGATGACGGTGGATTCCACGACCATTGAAAAACCGAATACACGACGGTGATTTACCGTCATCTTTTTGCTTTTTTGTAGTAGTGTTTAAATCCTACAATTGGTATCAAAGTCATAGGTCATGAACTTGATATATGTTTCAGGGGTTTAGAGATATATATGGGTTGTAAATTCATTTAAAAATATAATGGTAAAAGTACCTGCCAACGACTTTACCATGATGTAAGGACTATTTAGCTATACAACATCCAGTACTTGCAATATGCAAAACCAAATAGCATCCACCAAAAGGTGCAAATAACCATGACACAAAAAGCCCTAGTAGAATCAAATTCACTGATCACAAAGAAAATTTTCTTTTTTTTCAAAAGCTCTTTTTTTCTTCTTTTTTTTTTTCCCCCAACTTTTCCATAATTTGTTGGGCTTATGATTTTGTTTCAGAAAACCCCCCAAAAAAAAAGGGTTGCTATTGTTTGATATTGTTGGATTGATGGGAAGTTTGTATGTAGGTATTGTATTTGTGGATAGGCTATGATTTTGAATATCAAAGTGTGACACTCGGAGAACTTGGAAGCAAAGATCTCTCCTTTATTTTGTTGTTGAGAGAGAGACGATATTTTTTATTGCTCTATATCAATGTCTTCTACTCTCAGAACTAGGGGTGGGCACAGTTCGGGTTGGACCAGTTTTTGCCCCAAATTAGAACCGATCCAGTACTATTCATCTGGTTTGTTTTGGTTCGGTTTTAATTAAAAAAATTTCAAAAACTGTTCGGTTTGGGTTGAACCAATTTCGGTCCGGTTCGATTTTGAACCGGATTATAAAAATTAATTTTTAATACAATTCTCAACTGAAATATTATTATTATTACTTGAAAATTAACAATTTATTCAATTTCATATAAAAATAAATATTAAAGTTAGAAAAGAGATATATTTTGAAATTGAACTTGGAAAAATATTAGTTTTTTTTTTTTTGTGAAATTACAAATATAGCATTAAATATAAATAAATATTGAAAAAATATATTTTTCAATTTGACCGGTTCGGTTCGGCCCGGTTTGATTTTTGAAGACATGGAACCGGATCCAAAACTGGTCCAAATTGGTCTGGTTCAGTTTTTGATCGGTTGTTGACTTTTTGGTCAACTCGGTATTTTTCGGTTTGGTTCGGTGAGGTTCGGCTCGGATTTTCGGTTAGCCGGTTTAAGTGCCCACCCCTACCTAGAACTGAGAAGGATATTGCAAACTGAGAAAAAAAAGAGAAAAAAAGAAAAGGAAGACATCATGATTTGAAGGAAGAAGTACCTTGTTCATGAAGAGCTCAATGCATGTATGTTCATCTTTAGCAAAAAAAAAAAAAAAAAAAAATTCTCACGTGAAAAGTCTGATAGATGAAGGTGAGATTTGAGATAGGGTTTGGTGTTTATACCTCCCACAAAAAAGTCTCACACAATCCACATATAAAAAAATCCTTCGAAATTAGCAAGTTTTTTAATACCATAAGACTTTTTTGTTACTTGTTTAAAGTCTTGATTGAATATCACTAGATTTGGACACTTTCTTTAAAAAATCCTAATAGTCTTAATGGAATACCACAAGACTTGTTTAGATTATTTAAAAGTCTTATTGAATACGAAAAGAATTGTTTATCACAAAATAGTCTTTTAAAATCCCAATTGAATACACCCCTCTTAAACCATAATATTTAAGTATCTTAAGCATGTGGGCTTGATATCCAACCATTTGGACTTCCTGTTAATTGTTATCGTGGGCCAAACACTTTTTTACACGTAGTAAATTAATCAAATTGATTTCCTCATTCTCATTTGATTTAACTTAACTTATTTGAGGTGTGCGATCCATTAGGTTCTAATTAGTAAGGCAGTGAGAAAACATTAGAACTCTTTCTAATCAACTAGAATTAAAACTCCTTTTAATTCTTCCTTTATATGGATTGATCATTATCAATCCTAGGACTTCCACGAGCCAAGAGTGACATATAGCAATATGTCAAGGCTACCCAAGCTAACCAGAATAGATGAAGAACTATTCAGTTGGAATTGCAATGTAATACGATCCTTCTCTTATCAATGGTTCAAATCGTATTATAAGGGTATGGATTGATTATGTCAAACCCATAATATGATTTATAACCTCATGTGATTCAAAAGAATATGATTAAGAACCACTTTCTAAATCATGCTCAAGTACTTCGGCTGAAGATTCACTAAATCTCATCTCGAAATATTCTACTTCTTTATTGAAGGTAGAGATTCTTTATTGTTCATTCACATGTTATATTATGAATTAAGAGACCCCAATAACACATTAATGTAAATCTTTTACGAATTGCCTTTGTGAACTATCAAAGATCAATAACGCATCACAGGGCAACCATGATACCTCAAGTCCAAGAACTAATTTGCATTATTGAAACTATGAGTTCTCTCATTTGACATGTAGATAAAACTCCATATGAAACTATGGTTGATCACGTTCAATGTACTTAGTCACTATTGAGCACCCACATACCTATTTTAGTGTCACTATACAAATGGTTTGTGACAGGATCCGCTCCGAATTCCTCGGAACCCGAGACGAATCCTGTGGAAATTTCAACATCACACAAAAGCCGGGCTCACTTCAAGTACTATATCCTATTTTCTAAAGTTAAGGAAAAGGGCACCAGATTTTTTGCCGAAATTTCGGCAGAGTCTTCCTTGAAAAATAGACATTTTCCAAAACTTCTCAACTTGTTAAAACACATTTAATATCACCAACCAGTAGCATACACAAGATAACTTCATGCAATTCACATAATCGGCCTCCGGCCTTCAAATAATCCAAAGCAAAACCACCTACAAAGCTCTTAAGTCAAATAATGAAACTAAACCATGCATTTAATGAACTCAAACTAATTTATGCATACCCACCATAATTAATACCAAACCATTTCCCAAAATCCATCACGCGGAATTTAATAAACAAACACAATCGAAAGTAGATTATGGACTCGCCCCAAGTCGTACGACAATCCAATACGGATTTCAAACCTAACTTGACCACAACCACAAACTAACAACACTCACTTAATCCAACGGAAAAATAATTATTTATTCAAGCAAGCCTCATTTTCGATCGAGCCTTAAAATCACCGACAAGGTCGACACCAAACTCATCCAACGACCAAAATAACTTTAGTTCGCGGCTGCGCCCGGGTGGGACCCCAGGCTACCTACGTACCCTTACTGAGAGATCAAGTCATACGTAGTTCTTCTAACAAGAATCCCGATTCCCTTAACGTACAAACAATTAGAGCAATACAAAGTAATAAACTATAGCATTTCCCTTTTTCATTTTTCTTAAAATCACCTCATACCAAACATAATCATAATTCTTTTCATCTCCTTGCTATTTTACTACACGCAGGAAGATCCAACACCACGTGTAGTAAAATAACCATACCCAAGTATACGGATCTTTTATCACACGCTGGATAATCCAACGCCACGTGTGATGAACTAATAACGTAATCATGATGTTTCACATGCCGGAATATTCCAACGCCACGTGTGAGATCCAATTGCCACATTTTCTTCCCATACGCCGGAAAATTTCCAACGCCACATATGGGAAGGTTCTCACACGCCAGAATATTCCAATACCACGTGTGAGACCATATAATCACATATTCTTCCCATACGCCAGAAAATTTCCAATGCCACGTATGGGAAGTGTCTCACACGCCGGAATATTCCAACACCACATGTGAAATCACATAAGCACATATTCTTCCCATACGCGATATCGGATAGATGATCAAACGATCCGATAATACCTAGATTAACATATAATAAAATGGAGTCGATCCAACGGTTTGAACATATAATATGCGATATTCGATAGATGATCAAATGATAACCAAATTCCTATTTGAGCATACCGTCGTGCTCGGGACGACATGAGGATTATTTTAGGACTCAAGGACTGGCCAAGATTTGGCCCACGCGCTGCCACACGCGCTGGCAGCGAGTGAGTGTCCAAACCAATTCCGACGATTGGAAAATCTCCAAACTGCCAGTCAAGACTTATACCTACATTATCAGCACATAGAATGAAGCAACTTTTGTTCTTGGACCTACCTTAAAAGGTCATCGGAACTGGCCGGAATCGGAGGCCGAAACGGGCCAAAACTTCCGTCGCTTATTTAACTACCAAAATGCAAAAATTGATCCTAAATAGCACAACGAGCAGCTAGAACACATCAAAAGGATGAGAAAGCATACATAGATCGCAAGATTTGGTAGTCGGAATCGCCTAAATGAGCACCGAAAAATTTGGGTAAAAATCGCCGCGTTTCTACAATTTTCGGCTATCGTGGTGCCTGTCGGTGTCGGGGATGGAGCGGGATGGAAGGAGGAGGAGCTGGCGGTCCTTTTGGGACCGGTGCCACCCCAAGGAGGAAGCGGTGGCATGGGTAATACTGTTCAGATGAACAGTAACATGGGAGGGGGAGGTCGCGTAGAGAGAGAGGAGAGAGAGAGAAGAAGAAGAAGAAGATTTCTGATATGTTGACCAAAAAGAGAAGGGAAAAACCAAACCAAACCGGTCCGACTGGTTTGGTTCGGCCGGTTTTCGGTCTCATATGCCCAGCTCTAAACGAAATGTGCCCATTTGCTATTGATTTTGGTGAGTGGGTTGCTGAAAAGAAAGAAAACCAAACATATTTCTTTAGGTGTGGCTCCCTAAGTAATTCAAAATATCTTCCAAACAACACATTTTTTCCCTTCATTATCATACTTATTTTATTGTTATTTTATGAATCAACCCAAGCCTCCATGCCGGCTCATGTTTTTGATTGGTAGAACAAAGGTTGGTTAGGAGACCATTTAGCTTATTCTCTGAACATTCTTTGATGGGTGACAATCTGAGAAGGCTACATTAATCCAAATGCTATAAAATTTGGATATGTTGTTCAACACATATGGTAGAACAACATTCATGAAGAACACAACTTCATTTGAGCAATGGGAAGTCATATCAGGTATGATTCAAACTGACTGACCGTCACAAACGCTTTTTTCGAACATCGTTCAGGTTTTGACACTGTGAGAATGCTGATCCAAAAGCTCCCAAATTTGGATATCTTGTAGTAGACGTCTAAATGAACAACTAATATGAAGACTTATATATTTGCAGAAATTTGGGGTTGTCTAGTTTCTTAATATCAGAATTCAGAAGGAGAAACGATTGTTACCTTCTTGAACCCTTCTCTCTAAGCTCCAGCCATCAGTCTACCCCCAAAAAATATTTTTTCCCTTTCTGGAACTCTCTCTCTCCTCTTTGGAGGTTTTTTTCCCTGTAACCAACAAAGCTAAACCCTAAAGTTTGTTTTTAATTGTGTGACCTAATGGGTCATCCCTAATCCTAGTGCTAAAATCCTAGCTGGCCTTTTAAAACATATCGGAGGGCCAACCTGCTCACACTAATTTTCTTGGGCTTTCGTAAATTAAAGTATCTTGGGTCTTTATTCACAAATGTATCATAATTGAACATAAATTATAAGGAGGAAATTGGATTAAACATGTCTGGCCTTACACATATGGCAAAACAACATTCATGAAGAACAAAACTTCATTTGAGCAATGGGAAGTTAGATCAAGCATGATTCAAATTGACAGTCTGAGAATACTATGCTGATCGAAAAGCTTCCAAAATTGGATACCTTGTAGTAGACATCTAAATGAACAACTATTGTGAAGAAAGAAAGTTTATTTGAGTATTAGAAGCTGCTCATTTGGGCAAATTGGGCAACATATTGGGCATGTCATGCTTCAATATTTGATGCCCTGAGAAAGCTACACTTGTCCAAATTCTCTCAATTTGGACATAATGTAGTAGACATTCAAATGAACAATTTTCATGAAGAAAGAAGGTTCATTTGAGCATTTCAAGTTGCTTATTTGACTACCTCTGACAGGACCCGAATCAAATTCCGCTTTGGAATTCGAGTCGAACCATGTGCGTGTCCGACACTTGGCAAATGTCGGGCACAAATGACCTATTTGCCCTTTTTCTTAAAATCTTGACCTTGACTTCTACCGAAATTTCGGCAGAGTCTCCCCTGTAATTTGCTCAATCCCAAAATTTTCACCTGTCAAAATGAGCAAAATATCTACACAACCAATTGCCAGCACTTCAATAAACATGCTAAAAGTTCCATTTTCACTCTAGGGCAATGTATCAGAGCAATTTTGATAGTGTACGGATTACTTAATTATTTTACATACCAACACTTTTGAACCAGAAGACGCAGAAGTCACGATGGCCCGGTGGTGGATGTCTTGTGCACGCTACAGCCTGGGGGCGCAAAACAGTTGAAAGTGTGAGTGGACCGAAAAGAAAGGTTCATAATATCTAAGAATATACTAACCCCCATTGTAAAAATAGTGAAATAAATCTAAATACATATTCTGCATTTAAAACATACTAAACTCAAGGCATTCTATGTAAATCATATTCGAACTCGATAATTCCCGCATAAAAACAATGAAATCAAATACGGTTGAGTAAAACTGAATATCTAAACTAGTTTTGAAACATATTAAAATCAACGCAATTACATATATATAAAAATATATGCTATCGCTTTCAAGAGCAATAAAACTTGCATGAAAGCATTGAAATCCAAATTCGCATAAAAGCACTGAAATCAAACCTGCATAAAAGCAATGTACTCAAAACTTGAATCAAAGCACTGAAATCAATCAAATCTACCACTCGGATGTACCCCTGTAATTCCGTCAATTCCCCTGGCAGGTCTCGGCGACACAAAGTCTATCCGAGCCGCAAACTGGCAGGATACAGGGGACTATAGTCAGCCTGATCCGCTGGCAGGTCTCGATGACACAAAGTCGACTCGAGCCGCTCTGGCTGGATTCAGGGGACCGTAGTCAGCCTGATCCGCAATCCTGGCAGGTCTCGGGGACACGAAGTCAGCCGAGCCGCAAATCCTGGCAGGTCTCGGGACACCAAGTCTGCCGAGCCGCAAATCCTGGCACTCACGGTCCGAGCGTCCCCGAAACTCGTGAGGCAATGTCAAATGCACTGACAGAACTGTAAATAGACTAGATGTCCGTAGACATCGGTCCATCTGAGGGTAATCACCAAAAACGGGTACATGGTGGTTTTAAAATAAAATATTTTTGAAAAACCTGAGAAATAACTGAGTTTTGTTAAATATAAAGCTGTGCTGCTTAATTTATCTGATACAAGTCTCAAACTCTGCTTTCTATCACACTTTAGCATGCTCAACTAAGCAGCATAGGAATAAAGGTATTTTACTGCATAAATCATGCTCGGAAAACATTCCATAAAACTTATTCAAGTTCAAATAATGAAATTCATTCATATAAACTTATTTATATAAAATCAATATAAAATCATTTATATAAACTCATTTATATAAAATTATTTATGGAAGAAAGTCCATTCACTCCTGGTCCGAGCTCGCTAGACCTCCTGACGAACTCTCCTGCGGGCCTGTCTGGTCCCGGATGCCTGGGTAAACCATCATGAATATTTAATTAATAAAACTGCTCGGGATAACCTTTTAAGTAAAACCCTGACCCCAGACTTCTAGAAGTGCGTGCACTAACTTTAAAGTCATTTTCCTGCCCACTTAGGCATTTTAAATATTTAAAATCGTCTGAAAAGACTCGAGACTTTACTAAGCGATAAACTTCCACCTTGGTCGATACGGAACCCTGTGGGGTTCACGACCTCCAATGACCAATCTAAGAGTTCTTTTAAGTTCCTCACCTTTAAGGAACCATATCATGCAAGTTTGGTCTGAAACTGACGATCGGATTGACCACGATCGTGCAATCATACAATTTCCAAACCCTAGCACCAGGGTTCGCGATTTCGGAGTATCCGGGCCTCCGATTCACGATCCGTCGACTCCTACATGATTATGAAATTATCTGGAATAACATATCCGAAATTGAGCGCGATCCAATGGTTCGGTAATATTGAACCCGGAAATCGCACAATATGGAAAATCCGTTCGGGGCTCAAACGGAATCCAAATTGAGATCCGCGAAATCCTACATGCTCGTGACAACATAAGGATCGCAACAAGATACAGTGCCACTGCACCACCCTCACCCACGTGCCCCAGCACGCGCCCGCAGCGATGAGTGTCTAAAGCAATTTTGACTCGCCGGAAAAACTTCAAACCACGGCTCCAAACTCCTACCCTAGGTAAAACACCATATTTGGAGCCACTTTTGTTCTTGGACTTACCCCAAAAAGTGACTGGAAGGGGCAGAAAACAGAGGCCGAAAATCGGCTGAAATTCAAGTTCAAAAATCCGATGGCTACACTACAAATCGATCTAATCCGACCCAATAGGCAGCTAGAACAGCTCGAGATGTTCAAGATCCATACCTGGGTCGACTAAAATGGTGGCCGGAGGAGGGAGATCGGAGGCCTTGAAGTTTCGGTGAGTTCCCGTCCTTCTTTCGCAGTTTTCGGCCAGCACAGGTCGTCGGAGGGCGGGGGATCGGTCGGCAAAGGTAGAGGACTCGACGACTGTTCCAACGCCACCGGTCCCGTGGCCGGTGGTGCCCTGAGGCGGCGCCAGCAAGCTCTAGAAGGCGGCGGCCCGTTTTAGCGCGAGAGAGAGAGCTGGCTGGGTTTTTATAGATCCAACTTCAAAATATTTACGGTTATGCCACTGAGACTCTTTTGACCATAACTCTTTCGTTACAACTCCGATTTGGGCCCACTACGTGTCTATGAACTCGTTTCGCCGTGCTCTACGCAATGGCGCAAGCAGAATTGTCAAATTCCTTCTCGATAAAAAAGTCACCTTTTTCTTAATAAAATATTACGAGGGCAAAATTGTCTTTTCGCAAAATAAAATATTCCTTCATTATGAATTTTTGGTTTGGGATATTACAACTTCGATCTGACTAAAAGTCTGGGCTATCAAATTTAACCATATAATATTGGATGAACCATAATTCCTTCATTCATTCTGAGCATATTTTCAATTTTGGCTCAAACACTTCTTGGAGGAAGCCAAAAATTTAACTTTGAATTTATTGATAGATTGGAACAATTGTTAAAATGATATAGATAATAAAAATACATAACGAGCACTTCTATTGATGTCCAAAAATAGATTCAATTCAATGGGTCTTGTATTCGGCCTCATGAGTCCTTCGAATGTCCTGATAGTGTATTTGTAAGATAAGAAAAGAACAATGAATACATAGGCACTACTATAATACCGATATGAAACTCCCAGATGATATAAATTAAGAATTGTCCTTAAAATACATGTAATCCAAACTGCATAGACAAAATTGATCAAAGTGAAATTATAAGGACGTTAATGGTAAAGTGCGGAGACTAAAAGTCATATTTTACCTCTAAAACTAAGCTGATTTTAAATTTTGAAATCTAGAGTTGTTTTTTGTTTTGTTTTTTGTTTTGTTTTTTGTTGTCAATGAAATCGAGAGTTTCAGTCGTCAGTTATCTTTAAACAATAGCAGAAAACCCAACAATCCGGATTGTCGGGGTGTAAAATTCCGAGCTCTAATATCTGATTTGTTTTTGGTCGGAAAGCTGTAATATCTGATTGGTTCCTAATCTTAAAAATAATTTAGCCCAACCATATTATCCCACGAAATCTCTCCATCTCCCGCCATCTCAAATAGCCCAAAACCCTAAATATTTCCCGCCTTCGAGAAACTCAATTAGCCAAACCCCAAACCCATTTTCCAGGGAAAGTTCACATTTTCTTCAGAGCCAAACACCCATCTTCCTCTGTCTTGTTAGGGTTTCGCGAACCAATTTAGTGCACCACCTCTAGAAAATTAGAATTTGGAAGGGCATTGGAGATGACGGAACTAAACTGGAGACACCAGACGGTCATTCAAGCTCTGCTTTCACGCGGCCCACTCAAGGAGGACCAGTTCCACCGCATCTTCACGGGCCTCACCGGAAAAACCCCAGGTCTTCCTTTCATAATTTCCCTAAAATTCCCTCTTTTCTTTATTAATTTTTGAAATTCAATGGTTCAGTAATTTTAGGGATAAACTGATACTTTCCTTTGGATCGATGTGCTTGTGTCAATACGTTCAAAATTTAAAGAAAAAAAAGAAGATCAATTTTGCTAGAAATGGTATATTTTTGTGTGAAATTCTTCGTGCTGTTAAGGTTAAAGTTTCTGGAAAAATCTAAGAAAACAATCATTTAAAAAAAAAAAAAAAAATTGTGTTTTTAATGTTAGAATTATTCTATAGCAATGATGGTGACTTCTTGGTTGTAGGCAGTGATTAGGAGGATTAACATGAATTATTTGAACACTTAACTTATGACGATATCTTATTTGAAACAGGTAGTGACCGGCAGCGATTTGATGATTTTCTTCTGAAGATAAACAAGGCACTTTCTTATGTTCAGTTTGAGTTGCGGGGATGCAGATTTCAATATGATGGCCAAGTTTATTATGGAGTTGTCAATAATGTCTCTGACGAAGAATCGAAGCTGGGAACAAAATATTCAGTTGCTCAGATTGCTTTCTATAAGGCTATTGTAAGTCTCAAAACTCTTTTAGATTTCCAGCATTTATATAGTTTGAAAGCTTTGATTACTTCTTTTCCATGGTCAATTGATTTTATGAATGGAAGAGATATAGCATTACTTATCAGCTAAACCCTACAAGCATTTTGTCTTGCAGTGGGTTTCAGAAAGTTCAGGGTCCCTTGTCAGCCCTTAACTACCCATTAAGAATGACTAATTGTTAATTTCAGTCAGTCAGAGTTAACATTGTAGCACATTGAGAATGAGGATTAAGACGGCTTTATAGAATGAAATCCAGTTAAAGAAGTAATCAAATATTGCTTGCCATTGATCCTCCAATATATAAACTGCAAAGCTTAGGTTTAGCTTGTCGTAGTTAAACTGACAAACCAATGATCATACAAAGCTCTGTTGAATTCAAGCATTTGTACCACTAGAGGAACTCTTTTGAGTCAATGATTAATGTCTTTAATATGCCAACTTATGGGTTCCTCCTTAATTCCTGTATACCTTATGTTTTTCTTGTCCTCCTGTAATATTCTTTGAAGGCAATCATGCTATTTATCAATTTGCAAATCTCCTTTACAAGAATCTCCATCCTCCAAAAATACCTTGGAAAATGATTTATCAGCTGAATCAATAAATTCTCTGTTCGTTTGTGTTTCTGAAGCAAAATAAAGTCGTGTGACTCTCCTTCATGCGACTGAGAGAGACATCCAAACCATAATACAAACAAAAAGGTTAACAACCTTTTGAATCTCCATGCACTTTTCTTATAGATTGCTGCAGTTGGTTGAAAATGGGGTTCCTCCATAAGCTGTCTCTCTCTCATTCTGACAGACAGAAAGAATTCTGAGCTTATGTTCTTTAGTTTTTATCTAAGTTGTGTGCTTAAAATTGTATGCAAGTATGTTGTTCAAGCAAGCGTATGCACATGTACATGTGTATATGTGAAGAATACTTCCTAGAAAGTTATATAATTCGTCTAAAAAAATGAAAATTCATTTCATTGTGCTGTCCTGTGCTGCTCATAATAGAGGAAAATACAGACATTCAAAAAGCACAAGAGTTTGTTCATTATGGATGAACAAGAAGCTGCTCCAGTCGTATTGTCATATGTGTTGTATAAATGGTTGAACTCCAGTTTAGATGCTTGATGATAAGCCTCCGTCTAAGTATTGGCCCTTATATGAGACTTTTAAGAAAAAGTAGATAAGCTACATATCTACAACTACATGCAGATTTCTTCTGAAGTTGTATATTGACTAGTGTTTCCGTTGTATCATATTCTGTTATTTACATAACTCCATTCAAATTATCTTAGTATGTTAGTTGATATCAAATATCAGATAGAAGCAATCGTGCAAGATGGTGCAGCTCAAGGAACCATATCTAACATTGATGCTCTTAATCTACGATTAGAGAATCAGGTTTGGCAATTTTTGCTTTACAATAAAAGCTCTTTTTCGTGCAATATATAATCTTTTCTTTCCATCAATATTCTGTATACAACCACTGTTATCCAGCGACCTACTGGCATAGTTAAATTTAATAACATTTTCGTCTTCTTTTAAACCTTAGAATGAAACAGATTCATAATTATTTGCCAGCAGACTTACTATGATAAGGTCTTATTTTATTTTCTTCAAACATCAAGCTTTTGTGGTGGCAGAGTTCTCTCGATGATTAACGAGATAAAAGTAAACTTTTTTTATTTATATTTGTTTTGCCTGTTTTCAGAAAACAAAATCAAAAATAAAAACTAGAGTTCTCCAGGCATATGTACGTTGTTAACACTTAAGTGATGTGGGCATGTTATTAATACCCCAGCTTAGCAATTTAAGGAATGGACAGAAATAAATCTGCCTCATCAGATGAGACCAGATACAAAGAACTTTGAGGAAACTCGCAAATGTTATTAAACCTGCTCATGCCTTTGTTTGCTTGATAACTCTTGTGTTCTATCTTTAGGTTCTAATGAGTACAACGTCGCAATCACATGGAGGTCTACCTCATGTCCCTCCTGCATTAAAGAATTTCTCAATATCTATGAAGGAAAAAACTCTTGATGAACTCGTACAGGACCAGTGGCTTAGTGTTACTCCAGATAATTATATTGGACTTGGTGTCAGATCCTTCCTCGATCTACGAAGTTGGTTTCGCAGTAATGATGTTCCAGCGTGTGAAGTGTGCAATGAAGCTGGGGTGAAGGTTGTCTGAATGTTGCTTTGCCTTGCTAGTGTTAATTTTTATTTCCTTCTACATCCCTAAATATTCAAAAGCTTCATCACTTGTTTACTATTGTCAAATTATTCAGCCCACTGCCTTGCTCCTATGCTTTCTTTCTTTTATTATCTTTGTTTTATTTCTTGCTGGAGGATGCCTATATTTAATCATGTGCATTGCTTCTGTGAATGCTTGTAAATTATGGAACCTGAGAATCTTGTACTAAACAAGTTGGCGCCTGTAATTTGCCAATAGTTTTCTGATGCCGTTGTATCTGACAACTTTTGGGGTTATGTTTGACAGGCAGCATTGTGCCAAAAAGAAGGTTGTACAGCTCGAATCCATGAGTACTGTCTTAAGAAATTGTTTTCAGAAAGGAAGGTAATGATCAACTTATTTTTTAGTAAAACTGAAAAGAGTTTTTGGTCTAAGTTAATCTGCTTGATGTATTTCAGGGGGAAAGAGTTTGTCCAAGTTGCGGTACTCAGTGGCAATATACGGTAACCAAAGCAGAAGCTGTAGAAGATGATGAACCAAATTACCCTACTCAAAGCCAGCCACCTGTAGGACCCAAGAAAAAGAGGCCGAGAAGAAATGAAGTTGGTGATGGAGATATATCTGGTTCCTCTCAAGCTTCTTTACCTGGTGGTCCTAATCTAAGAAGATCAACTCGAAGCTCTATCCGTCTTCAATAATTCGATTTCTTGTAGCCTCTTACAAGTAGCATGGAGTATATTGTATATTCTTCTCCAAACAATCTTGCATTTGCTGAAAACGTCATGCAAGTATGAAAGTAGTGTTTTTGTAAGACAATGCCGTAGAAATCTGAAGTGATTGTAGGATTTTTATGAGGGAAGGTTGTAGAATTCTGGTGCATTACCCCATTATATTTTTGTTATGACCAGGAACTTGCTTTTAAAGATGAACATGAAAGATATCTAATTCCGGAGTGGACAGGAGTGAAACTCTGCTGTTTCGATGCGTCAGTGAAATTGTAATTATTATTATTGATTTGATAATGTTCTTGCTGTTAGTTCCTAGCTAAATCCATAGCAGAGTAGTCATTTTTGCCACTGAAGCCAAGCCCTGCTTACTTTTCTTGCCAAGAGAATATTGACAAAGAGATTTATTTGTTCTCTTAACTCTTTCCCGCTCATTTCTTCTAGTTTCTGTCAGTATTAAACAATTTTATTCCTACCGTATATAGAAATAGAACCAAAAATACATTATTTTAGCTAAAATCAAGGGACCCACAAATGAATTGCATGGGCCGCTATTAAGAAAAAAGAAAAGAAAAGAACCCGACCCCAAAATGAACAAGATGCCCGTTTGAACTCTAAATTAGACTTTGGACTGATAAGGGAAGGAAGGGACCTTCCTGGCTGGTAATGGAGGCCCACGCGGAAACAAGGAACCCACCAATGAATTAGAATGTGGAAAATAATTGGAAGTTGACTGGAAGGTTCATTAAAAAAGAAAAAGAAAAAGAAAAGAACAGTGGGACTTGCAGAAGGCTTTAACAAGAGCAGAGCAGACCAACAAGGGGAGCTGTAGTAGCAGAGTTGAGAGAAAAAAGAAAAAAGAAAAACCAATCAAAGAGAGAAAATATGGCAGAGCTTGCTGTTGCAACTGCCGTGGCAAAGCTCACAAACTTGATCATTCAAGAAGCGATTCTGTTGAACGGGGTCACTGAAAAAGTTGAGCAAATCAGAAACGAATTGAGGTGGATGCAAAGCTTTCTCAAGGATGCAGATCATGCAGCAGAACAAGACAGAAACGAAAGATTTCGCAATTGGGTGTCTCAAATCAGAGAAGTAGCCTTCGATGCCGAAGATGTAGTAGAAACTTACCTCAGAGGGGCAGCAGCAGCATCACAAAGTTTATGGAAAAAAATTGTAATGCCAATCCATCTTCACAAAGTCAAGAGGGGGGTTGAAAAAATCCAAACAAGGATTGACCACATTTCTAAGCAAAAGGACAGTTTCGGCATTGCCAGCATGATCGCTTCGTCGCGAGAGGGAGGTGAAGGGAGCATTTCAACAAATGAGAGACTGCGATGGTGGAGACAGCCATTACCCCATATTGAGGAAGATGATTTGATTGATCTTGTACAAGACACTGAGGCCTTGCTAACACAACTATCTAGCATGGAGCCGAGGCGTCGAGTGGTTTCTATTGTAGGTATGGGGGGTCTGGGCAAAACTACTCTTGCAAAAAAATTATACAATCACATTGAACTAAGGCACCAATTTAATTGTAAAGCGTTCGTTTATGTGTCTCAAGAGTATAGAAGAAGAGAGACTCTGCGAAGAATCATCAAAGATGTAAATGTTCCATATATAGGTGATTTGGAGGAAGTTGATGAAGAGGAGATGGTAAAGAAGTTGTACGAATTCTTGAGAGGGAGGAAGTATCTTGTGGTTCTTGATGATGTATGGGAAAAGGAGGTTTGGGATAGTTTGGAAGCTGCATTTCCTACTAGTGGAATGGCAGGAAGTAAGGTGATGCTGACAACCCGAAACAGGGAGGTTGCCTTACATGCAGATGCAAGGAGCACTCCCCATGAGCCGCGAATGCTGACAGAGGATGAAAGCCTGGAATTGTTTCGCAAGAAAGCACTCCCGGGAATGGATCATTTTCCCTCCGACTTGGAGAATCTAGGAAGAGAGATGGTGACGAAATGCGGTGGTCTACCCTTGGCATTGGTGGTGCTTGGGGGATTAGTATCCAGGAAAATGAAGACTAGAGAGGAATGGGAACATGTCCTTCAAAACATCAGTTGGCACCTGATTGATCAAGATCGTGTTTCTGCAATTTTAGCCCTGAGCTATAAAGACTTGCCTTTCTACTTAAAATCATGTTTTCTCCATTTGGGTCTTTTTCCTGAGGATTTCTCCATACCAAAAACGCAATTGATGCGCTTGTGGGTAGCAGAAGGATTCTTACCCCAACAAGGGGAAGATACAGCAGAAGGTGTAGCTGAAAATTGCTTGAACGAGTTGATTAATAGGTGCATGATCCAAGTGGGAACTCTAACCTCACTTGGGAGGGTTAAGACCATCAGCATCCATGATCTTCTTAGAGACTTCTCTCTCTCCGTGTCGAGGGATGAAAATTTTCTAGGAATTTATACTGGTGGTGAAGTTGAATCATCAGTTTCTCCATCAACCAAATCTCGAAGAATTGCCTTACATTCTAACCCTACGCAGCATGGTTTCCTACACTCACCTTTCCTAAATCCATATGCTCCCCATTTACGATCCCTTCATTTTTTCAACCGCTTTGAACATCCAGAACTCTATTTTATTAAAAAGGATTTCAAGTTGCTGAAGGTCTTGGATCTAAAGCATACAATAGGATACACACACACACCTAGTGCTATAGGGATCCTAATTCAGTTGAGGTATCTTGGAGTAAGCCAGATTCTTAAAAATTGCTACATCCCACCATCGATTGGAAACTTGAAGAACCTAGAGACACTGGATTTGGGATCTTCTTATTCACCCATCCCCAATGTAATTTGGAAGATGAAACGTTTGAGGCATTTGCTCCTTTGTGATAAGTCCGAACCAAATTGTGTCAACCTTAGATTGGACACCTTGAGCCATTTACAGACCCTAAAAACTATAAGGGCTGGAAGATGGATAGAAGACGGCGGCTTAGCCAACATGATCAGTCTACGACGACTGGGAATAGAAAGATTATCACAAGAAAGGGTAAACTTGGTGATTTCGATACTAAGGAGAATGTGCTACCTGCAATCATTGTCGCTGGAGGTGATGAACAATGAAACATTCCCAACATCCATGGGCCTCTCTCGTTTCCAACATCTCCACAAGCTGTGTTTGAAGGGGAAAATAGAGAAGTTACCTCATGTATGTGAATTTCCGCCAAACCTCGTCAAGCTAAGTTTGATTGGTTCTGAGCTCCAGAAAGATTCGATAGTTCAACTAGAAAGGTTGCCATACCTGAAGATGCTTGTCTTGGGGAACCAATCATACAAATGGAGGGAACTGGTTTCCTCTTCAGAAGGGTTTCCACAGCTGCAAGTTCTACACCTTGTTTCTTTAATGGAGTTGGAGGAATGGACAGTGGAAGAAAATGCAATGATGAAGCTCAAGCATCTAAAGATAGAAGATTGCCCCAGACTGAAGATTCCAGAAAGATTGAAGTTGTCGAATACTGTTAAGATATTAGAGGTAAAGTACAACCCGTTCAAAAGATGGCGTTCGCCTGAATGGACAAAAGCTTCAAAAAACAGATTAGATTGTTTCAAATGTTTCCAAGATTAATGTAAATTTGTCTTTCTTAACAAGTAGATTGACCTTAATTATAAGGCATAATATTTGTTATCAAGTTTGATTACTCCTTTCTATATAAATACCATGCAGGCTACTCTGTTAGGCTCATATTCATAGTGGTTTTTTGAACAGGCCATTTCTAAGACCCCCTTCAAAGACCATTCATGCCAAAAATCAACCAAATTCGAAATTGATATGAACATTACTCAATTGCTAACTTAGTGACAACCTAAATATTCCTTTACGTTTTTGGCACGAAGATGCTTTCAATTCTGGTGTTTCGGTTCAGGATGCAGGGAACAATACTATGCTAGAAAATGAATATTTATTTTACCGTGTTGATTATACGACATTGAGGTAGGAAGAAATGCTTTAAGAAGTAGACGCAGAGTTGGCAATACAAAGAATACAACAAATTGTAATAATTATTATTAAGATAATATTCTTGTTAGTTTCTTGCCACAATAGTAATCATTTTTGCCATTGATGACTTAAGTAGACGAAGCCAAGCCCTGCAACTTCTCTTAACTCTATTTCCTACTCATTTTCTTCTAGTTTCCGTCTATATTCACGGCTTGGCCCCACTGCTTTTTTCCCTCTCCAATATCGCTTGTGTAAAGGTAAAATAAACAAAAATAAAAATACCACTGAGTTCTACTGTGTTATTAAACAATTTATTCCTTTTCGAATTTTGATTTCCGTATATGGAACAGAACCAAAAATACATTATTTTAGCTAAATCAAGGGACCCTGCATGGGCCACTATCTGCAAAAAAGAAAAGAAAAGAGAAAGGCAAAATGAACATGGGGTATGGAATAAGGTTCTCTCCCTTTTGACTGATGAGGGAAGGGCCGGAGGTGCACGCGGAAGCAAGGAAACCACCCATGAATTACACTTTGGAAAGTAATTGGAAGTTGACTGGAAGGTTCATGGAAAAATAAAAAAAGAAAAGTGGACTGGCATGGAACGCTTTAACAAGACACCAACATCAGAGGGGGGGGAGCTGCAGTAGAAGTTGAGAAAATAAAAACAAAACAAAACAAAAAAAAAAAAATCCAATCAAAGATATAAAAGATGGCGGAGCTTGCGGTTGCAACAGCCGTGGAAGAGCTCACAAACTTGATAATCCAATCAGGAGTCACAGTAGTTGAAAATGATAATGGAGAAATGGTACCAACTAGGTCACTACTGGATGGAGAATGTGTATTGATTACCGCAAATTGAACTCAGTCACAAGAAAGAATCATTTTCTTTTATCATTTCTTGTCCAAATTTTGGAAAGAGTTGCATGGCATATGTATTATTGTTTTTTAGATGGTTATTCCGGATATTATCAAATTGAGATTTCATTGGAAGATCAAGAAAAAACAACTTTTACTAGCCCATTTGGAACTTTCGATTTCAGAAAAATGTCTTTTGGTCTTTGCAATGCACCAGCTAGATTCCAACGTCGCATGATAAGCATTTTTAGTGACATGGTAGAAAAATATTTAGAAGTTTTCATGGATAATATTACTGCGTTTGGTGATTCATTTTTTGATTGTTTATCTAATTTGAAGAATGTTCTTATCAGGTGTAAGGAGAAAAATTGGGTGCTTAACTGGGAGAAATGCCCATTCATGGTCACTTCTGGTATAGTGCTTGGACACATTGTTTCTCACAAAGGAATTGAAGTGGATAAGTCAAAAATTGATTTAATTGCTAATTTGCCTGTTCCTAAAACTGTTAAAGATATTAAATCTTTTTTGGGACATGCAAATTTCGGAGATTCATACAAAATTTTAGTGCAATTGCAAGGCCATTGAATAATCTCTTGGAAAAAGATGCTAAATTTGATTGGACTTATGCATGTCAAGAAGCATTTGAGAAATTAATTAAAATACTAACATCAACCCCCATAATGCAGCCCCTAGATTGGTCCATGCCCTTTGAAATAATGTGTGATGCTAGTGATGGTGCTATTGGGGCAGTGCTAGGCTGAAGAAAAGACAAGAAGCCTATTGTTATCTCCTACGCAAGCAGAACTATGAATAGTGTACAGAAAAATTACACTACAATTGAAAAAGAATTGTTTGTTGTAGTTTTTGCATTGGAAAAGTTTAGATCATACATTTTGGGCTCACAAAATGTTGTTTTTACAGATCAGTCAGCCTTGAAGTATTTGTTGACAAAGAAGAAACCCAAAGCACGATTGATTAGATGAATTTTGCTTCTCCAAGAATTTGATCTTAGAATCAAAGACAAGAAAGGAGTGGAGAATGTTGTTGCATACCCTTGAGGAACCTTCTGCACATTTGCCTATAAAAGACTCATTTCCTGATGAACAATTGTTTGGTATTTCTAAATTACCATGGTTTGCTAATATTGTGAATTTTCTTGCTACATGCCTTATCCCACCTCACAAGAGAAAAAGAAATTTGTGGTTGAGTTGAGAAAATTCTTTTGGGATGACCCGTATCTCACCAGGTAATTTGCAGATGTGTTCATGATGATGAAATATTTAGTGTCATAGCCTTTTGTCATTTTGAGGCTTGTGGAGGTCACTTTTCTTCCAAAAAGACTTCGACCAAAATTCTTCAATGTGATTTTTATTGGCCTAGACTTTTCAAAGATGTGTATGAATTTTGCAAGACTTGTCCAAATTGTCAAAAGCTGGGAAAAGTTACTCGACTTAATATGATGTCTCTTAACCCAATTTTAATCATTGAAATTTTTGACTGTTGGGGCATTGCTTTTATGAAAGGACCCGCTCCGAATTTCCCAAAACCTAAGGCGAATCCTGTGGAAATTCCCGACATCACCCCGATGCTGGGCCCACTTCTAAAGTTATACCCTTTTTCCCAAAATGGAATAAGGGTACGAGACTTTCTGCCGAAATTTCGGCAGAGTCTCTCTTGTAAATTGAACATTTCCCAAAATTACAACATGCATAAAAACACATTTAATATTCCCAACTGACAGCATGCACAATATAATTTCATGCAATTCACATAAACGGCCTTTGGCCTTCCAAATTCTCAACTACCAAGCACGCCAGCAAATCAATTCATGCCTTAAACAAGGCAAACGATAAATTCAAATATAAATTACGACTACTAAATTTCAACATACGAGGTTTTAACCTCCTAACACAATCACATCTATGTCCGCGGCTGCACCTAATAACCTTAGACTGCCTACGTACCCTCACTGAGGGATCAAGCCACACGTAGTTCTTCCCTAACACCCAATTCCACACATAGGTAATACCTTTATTCATTTCTCTATATTTCACATTATCTCCCCATACGCCGGTACTACCAACGCCACGTATGGGGTCTATCAACATGCCGGATAACCTACGCCATGTGCGACCATACCATACTATCACAATATCTCCCCATACGCAGGTACAACCAATGCCATGTATAGGGCCTGTGAACATGCCGGATAACCTACGCCACGTGCGATCATACCATACTATCACAATATCTCCCATACGCCTGTACAACCAATGCCACCTATGGGGCATGTCTCAACGCCGGATAACCTACGCCACGCGAGACCTACACATCATATCACAATATCTCCCTATACGCCGGTACAACCAATGCCACGTATGGGGTCTGTCGACACTCCGAATAACCTACACCATTCATCGACCTCAACATATTATCACATATCTCCCCGTACGCCGATTCAACCAACGCCACGTATGGGGTATGTCTCAACGCCGGATAACCTACGCCATGCGAGACCTGCACATCATATCACAATATCTCCCCATACGCCGGTACAACCAACGCCACGTATGGGGCCTGTCGGCACGCTGGATAACCTACGCCACGTGCGACCATACCATACTATCACAATATCTCCCCATACGCCGGTACAACCAACTCCACGTATGGGGCCTATCAACACGCCGAATAACCTATGCCACGTGCGACCATATCATACTATCACAATATCTCCCCATACGCCAATACAACCAACGCCACGTATGGGGCCTGTCTCAACACCGGATAACCTACGCCACGCAAGACCTGCACATCATATTACAATATCTCCCCATACGCCGGTACAACCAACGTCACGTATGGGGTCTGTCGACACGTCGGATAACCTACGCCACGTGCGACCTCAACATATTATCACATATCTCCCTATACGCCGGTACAACCAACCTCACGTATGGGGTCTGTCTCAACACCAGATAACCTATGCCACTGGAGACCTGCACATCATATCACAATATCTCCCCATATGCCGGTACAACCAACACCACGTATGGGGTCTGTCGACAGACCGGATAACCTACGCCACGCGCAACCTCAACATATTATCACAAGATCTCCCCATACGCCGGTACAACCAACGCCACGTATGGGGTCTGTCCGCACGCCGGATAACCTACGCCACCTGGGACCTAACTTTCACAGGGTGGTACGTGTAGTGTAACCAAAATCCAGGGATGTGCCTAAGGTAGTGCGTATAGCGTTTCAAACTAACATTCTAGATTCTCTTTTATACCTTTACAAACATATATAAATATATATATATTAATTCTAATGTTGTGTAAGCCTCAACAATAGTCTAGCACCCGATAATCCCCCCGGGAAGGTGAGATTACTCCGGGAGACTGACGATCAACCAAGGGTCAAACTACCCTAACCTGGTCAAATGGGCCTACGGGGCCCAGGACCTCCAAATTCTGATCCGAAAGTTCCTATGGGTTCTACAAGGTATAGGACACTCGTCTTGCAAGTTTGGTCCAGATCGGACAGTCGGATAGCTCACGATCGCACGATCTGACGGTTATTATAAAACATAAACTTTAAATTATTAAATCGGAACATCCGGGGCTCCGATTCACGATCCGTGAATTCCTACACGTTCCTAGAAATACCTAGATTAACATATATTAAATTTGAGACCATCCAACGGTCCTAACCTATCGAACCCGGATAACGCGCAATAGGCGATATCCGTTCGATAGTCAAACGACGTCTGAATTGAGATCAGCGAAATCCTACGCACTCGTGACAACCCAAGGATCTCATCGAGACATAGTGCAACTTCACTATCCTCGCCCACGCGCCTCCACACACGTCGGCAGCGCTGGGTGCCCAAAGCAATTACGCATCGCCGGAAAATCTCAAAACCACGGCTCCAAACTCCTACCCTAGGTATAACGCCCTATTTGGAGCCACTTTTGTTCTTGGACCTACCCCAAAAACTGACCGAAAGTGGCCGGAATTGAGATCCCAAAATCGGCCGAATTTCAATTCGTAAATCGAATTACCTATGCTAAGAATCGATCCAATCCTACCCAACAGGCAGCTAGAGCATGAAAAGTAGGTGAGAAACCATACCTCGCTCGTAGGAATCGGTGGCCGGAGGAGGGAGATCGACCGCTGAGAAGTTCTGACGATACCCGCCGCTTCTTCTCCATTTTCAGGCGAAACCACGGCGGCTGGAGGTGGGAGCCGGCTGGAGTTGGAATAGGACGACTGCCCGATCATTTTGGTACCAGGCCCATCGTCATCGGTGGCCGGAGGAGCGCACGACCGTCCAAAATGTGGCCGGCTGTCGTAGTGCGAGAGAGAGAGAGAGAGAGAGAGAGAGAAATCTGATTTTTTATAAAAATCCCATTTCGAAATAATTACGGTTGTGCCACTAGGTTTCTTTTGACCATATCTTTCTCGTTACAACTCCGATTTGAGCCCACTACGTGTCTACGAACTCATCTCAATACGACCTATCCAAAAATACTAGTCACTGCCCCAAAATCTCTCTGGCTAAGAAAATGACCAAAATGCCCTTATCTCAAGGGTAAATTTGTAATTTCCCTGAAATAATTTAAATAACTTAAATAAGGGGTTTAATTTGGAGTCGGGGTGTTACATTTTGTGGGTCCTTTTCCCCCATCCTTTGCTTACTTATATATTGTTGCTGTGGATTATGTTTCAAAATGGATTGAGGCCATACCATGTTGGAAAAATGATCATAAGACTGTTTTGAAAATTTTAAAAGAAAATGTATTGTCCAGGTTTGGTACTTCTAGAGCGATCATTAGTGATGGAGGATCACGTTTTTGCAACCCGACCATGTGAAGCTTTGATGAAAAAATATGGGATAACCCATAAGATTTTCACTCCATACCACCCATAGACAAGTGGCCAAGCCGAACTTGCAAATAGGGAAACAAGCAAATTTTGGAAAAGATTGTGAATCCAACCACGAAGGATTGGTCATTGAGAGTAACTGATGCTTTGTGGGCATACCGTACTGCATACAAATCACCTTTTAGTATGTCCCCATATAAGCAAGTTTATGGTAAACCTTGTCATTTCAATTAGAACGTAAAGAATATTGGGCTATCAAATTGTTTAACTTTAGCCTTGGAGATGCAGGTACCTTGAGAAAACTCCAATTGAATGAACTTGAGGAAGTCAAGAATGATGCATACGAGAACTCACAAATTTACAAAGAACGTATTAAAGTTTTTCATGATAAAAATATTTTGAGGAAAAATTTTGAGCCTTCTCAACTTGTTCTTTTGAATAATTCCAGACTTGATTTGTTTACTCGAAAATTAAGAACTAAATGGACAGGGCTTTTCATTGTTAAAAGAGTTTTCCCATATGGGACTGTTGAGGTTGAGGATCCCAAGAATTGAAATATTTTTGAGGTTAATGACCAACGATTTAAATCTTACTTGGGGAGATATGTTCTAGAAGATGAGATAGTTTCTTTGAACAATCCTGTTTACCAGGATTGATTGGACTTCCCTTAGTCCATCTGTTGTATATTATTATTTTAGAAATTTATGTTCACTTAAAAAAAAATTATATATATTCAAAGTTTCTATTTTTAAGTACACTAACAAGTTGCATGCTTTCACTTTGGATGTCAATTCGCAGGTAACGCTACCCTCTTCTTTTTCTTATGCTTATAGTCTTTGGTTGGGAGTAGAGAAGATATGTTTATTATATTATTTTCTTGTTGCAACATGTAGTTTTCCTTTTGGTTTTTTTATTTATTATTTATTATTGTTTATTTTAGTCATTTATTTTGAAAAAAAAAAACTGAAAAGCGTGAAGAAAAAAAACATTTATGAGGTTAATGTACTGTGTTGTTTTTTTTTCATAGTCTGTCTATGAGAAAAGTGCATTGCACTTATGGCATGTTTACTAATCTGTAATTGGATTAGGAGGAATTGAATTGAGGAGGAGTTGGATTGAGGAGAATTAAATTTTGAATTTCTATTGAAGTTGTTTACTAAACCATATAGATTGAGGGGAGTTAGATTCCGAATTCCTATTGAACTTTACTAAACTATACGGAATTGAGGTAGGAGCGGTACTAATTAGTAAAATGTCCTCGTTGTTGGGTTAAAGTAGATGACATATTTGAAAATTTAAAAATTGTGTGAGGATATAATGGGTAAAAAAGATGATATCATAATGGGTTAGTTCTCCAAGAATTAGAATACCACCTCCCACACAAGAATTGAATTCCTCCAAAATCAGGAATTCAATTCCTAATTTTGCCTGGGCCCTACTTACTTTTCAATTCCTTGATGTGTAGTAAACGCATGAATCCTCCATATGTGGAATTCAATTCCTGATGAGAATCCAAATTCCTGATTAATAAACACCCCATTAGATTTATTTGTTATTCATGAATGATTTTAAGATTGAGAACATATGAAAGATATGATAATTATCCCACTTTTGTGTCTTTTTCATTTATTTCTAGATAGTGGATGATTCATGAGTTATACTTTGACAATTTACACAAGCACACTAACACTTTTTGTGGGGTATAAAGTTAAAAACCAATGTGTTTAATCTTTTATTTTTGGTAAACTGGGACGACTTTGCTTTTGACTCATCTTGGTTTTAAAAAAAAAAAAGTTCGTGAAATAATAGTGTTCCATTCAAGCTTCTACTTAGTAACCAGGCCTCTTGCCTAATTAGCAGTAAGTGTTCGCGTCAAACGGTGACATTCTGGGTGTGAATAATTTTGTGTGGCTAGTATAGTTTCGTAGCCCTTTTAACATGAGTTAGTATGCTCTTAGGGGTATCTCTACACCTAGTGCCTTAAAGCCTTTTTGGTTTGAGAGTCACTGGCCTAATACTCACTATATGGGTTAATTAGAAAGTTTAATGGAGCTAGGCATTGCACAGCCCACATTTTGAAGGGAAAAAAAATAGTATTAAAAAAAAAAACCTTGGTTTGTTTCTTACAAGGGAGTTTGACAACTCTTGAGATCAAAAGGTTGGTGTGATTGGAATTTAGCTAATGCCACTCAATTGTGTTGGTTCACTTTACACTAAAAGAAATATGTGAAAAGTTTACTGGCTAATTATAAACGATTTGGACTTCATGGTGAGATTAACTTGAAATGTTAAATAAGTGTTCTCTCTTTTAATGTTGTTCATGAATTGAAAATTCGGACTTTGTGTTTTTGTCCTTTTTGTTAGTGACAAGTGTTGAAATAATTTTTCAAAGCTTATTTTATTTCATGTTTCTGAATACTTGTGCTAGCCTGATACTTCATGTTTGTGGGTGTCACCCCTGGAAATCCTCACGAAACTATAACTCGTCCTTTAGGGTTAACCTAAGGGTTTAAAGACTTGTTGCATATGCTAAATGCAATCGTTTCCCTTAAAAGTGACTTAGTTGTTTTTATTTATTTTATTTTTCATTTTTGCTTAAATTTGAGTTTCTTTTAGTCGCTTGGATTGCTAGGGAATAGCAATAAGTTGGTTGGGAGTTGCGATGAGAGTCTCAAATTGCATATTTTTAATATTATTTTGGAGACTTTATGATATAAATTTGGCCTATTAAAGATAATTTCACTTGATGTTACATTTCATACTCACCAATTGGATTTATGAATTTTCTGTATTTAATTTGGTGAACTTATTAGGTGAATTTATCTTTTGTAGGAAGTTGGAAAGCCAAAAGATGATAATATATATTTGTCCAAGTTCAAGCCAGGTGTGAAGAGAATTGCTGTAAGAACCCAAAACAAAATATCAAAAAGAAAGAAAATATCTAAAAAGGTAAGGAAAATATCTTTTAGCGAAATGACCAAATTGCCCTCGCATATTTTAATGGGGGAAAATTTGACTTTTTAATCGGAAAGAATTTGGGAATTTCGCCTACGCCATTGCGTAGAGCGCGGCGAAAGGAGTTCGTAGACACGGAGTAGACCCGAATCGGAGCCGTAACGAGAAGTTATGGTCTAAAAAACGCGAGGGGCAAAATGGTAATTTGGTCAAAAAGTCAGATATTTATATCACTCTCTCTCCTCTCCCCCGTCAGCTCTCTCTCTCCTCCCGCAGCTGCCCTCGCCCGCGACCTTCCTCCCTTCCCGACGTCGCACCGGCCGCCTCGCTTGGAGTTGATCTCCGAGACCGGTGCCAAACAAACCAGCACACGACGGCCGACGTTTCCTTACCCACCTCCGCCGCTGCCGTGGTCGGAATCGGCCGGAATCTGCCATGGAAGTCGACGGTTCGTCCGAATGCCATCCGAACTTCCAGCCGCTCGATCTCCTCCGTTTCTCAACCAAATCAGTCGAGTGAGGTATGGATTTTCATCTATTTTTCGTGCTCTATCTGCTGGTTGGCTGGGTTTAGATCAATTCGATCTCTAGATCACTCGATTTTCGACTTGAAGTTTGGCCGAAACTTTGGCCGCTCGAAACTAGCATTTCCAGTCACTTTTTGGGGGTAGTCCAAGAACAAAAGTGACTCCAAATGGGGTGTTTTACCTAGGGTAGGAGTTTGGAGTCTCGGTTCCACGATTTTTCGGCACACCCGAATCGCTTTAGACACCCGATCTGCCCTGCGCGTGTGGCGGCGCGTGGGCCAGGGTGGTGGTACGGCTCTGGCCAGTTTTGAGGTCCTCGTGTCGCCACGAGCGCGTGAGATTTCGCGGATCTCGATTCGGAGTCCGTTTGAGCCCCGAACGGATTTTCCATATCGCGCGATCCGTGGGTACAGTATCGTGTAGTTGTTGGATCGCGCTGAATTTTGGATATGTCGGTCTACGTGATTTCAGGATCGCGTAGGATTCGACGGAATGCGAATCGGAGTCCCGGATACTCCGGAATCGCGAACCCTGGGGCTAGGGTTAGGGTTTTAAGCGATAACGCGATTTTGGCCAATCCGACCGTCCGATTCGGACCAATTTCGCAGAACTTGGTTCCCGCCCCATGAGAAACCCTCCGGGAAGCTCAGATTGGCCATTAGAGACCGTGGACCCATGGGGTCCCGGATCGGCCGATCGGGCAGCTCATCGCTTATCAAGGTTCTGGGTCTCTTGAGGCCAGCCTAACTAATTAAAAAGCTGAGGCGGGCATAGGAATAACTGGAATAAGTTTTGTATTTCTAGGAGCCGGGGGCAGGATGTTTAGTTGAATTTCGTTTTATTCAGCAGTTTATTAATTTAATTTTTCGGGGTAATCAGGTATCAGGAGCCCGACCGAATTTTAAAAGGAGACCTCCGAGGGATCGAAGTAGCTCGGACCATCTGTGAGTGGACCTTCTTTCATAATTCAGATTTCATAAATGAATTGATGTGCTTTTATATGAATTGATGTGCTTTTATATAAAATAGATTTTATAAATGATTTTATATAAATGAGTTTTATAAATGAGTTTATTTGAGTAAGTTTCTTCATTCAGTCTTTGAGTAAGTTTTAATACGATTTTGAATATGATCAGTACAGTAATAATTCTATAAGTCGGTGCTGCTTATTTACCAGTTACAGAAACAGAGTTTGAGTTTTGAATCAGTTGAGACCGCAGCACGACTTGAGTTTTTTAGTTGTGATTCAGATTTTTCTAAAGGACTTTATTTTTAAACCACCTCGTACCCGTTTTTCTTTATGGTGATTACCCAGAGTCGGACCGATGTCTACGGACATCCAGTCTGATTATAGTTCAGTCAGTGCACTTGACTTGCCTCACGAGTTTCGGGGACGCTCGGACCGTGAGTGCCAGGATTTGCGGCTCGGCAGATTTGGTATCCCGAGACCTGCCAGGATTGCGGCTCGGCTGACTCTGTGTCCCCGAGACCTGCCAGGATTGCGGATCAGGCTGACTACGGTCCCCTGTATCCTGCCAGAGCGACTCGAGTTGACTTGGTGTCACCGAGGAATCTGCCGGCGGGACAGGCTGATCATAGTCCCCTGATTTCGCCAGTTTGCGGCTCGGGTAGCCTGTGTGACGCCCGAGACCTGCCAGGGAATTGACGGAAATGACAGGGGTACAAACTGGTGGTATTTCAAAGGATTTTGAGTTTCTTTTATTTAACTATGGTTTTCAGTTATTTTAAGTCAGTTTTTCTGATTTTTCAAGTATAGATACCTTTATATTCGTTCAGTTATGAAAGATCTGAGTACAGAGTTTTTATACGCGTTGGATTTCAGTACTTTTATGAAAGCTTTGAATTCAGTGGTTTGTATGAAACTTTCAAGTTTGAATATGACTGATATAGAATGCCTTGAATTGACTACGCGTGATATAATAAGTAAGTATTCAGTTTTATTTAGCTAAATTTATTTTACCATGGGGGATATTATGTTTATGAGAATTGTTTTGAAGAACATTATTGTTGCTTTGGTCCACTCACATTTTCAACCTGTTTTTCGCCCCAGGCCGTAGAAGTACGCGGGATCCACCACCGGGCCAATCATAGTTTCTGCGCCAAGGTAAAGTTTTGCAGAAGATCCTTGCAACCTTGAAAACCCTAGAAAATGCTCTGATATCATGTTGAACATAAGGAATTGAGGTTGGAATCTGTTTGTTGACTTAGTCTGGCTGTTGGTAGGGTTTCTGAGATTATTTGACAGGTGAAAATTTTGGGATAAATCAAAAATACAGGGGAGGTTCTGCCGAATTTTCGGCAGAAATCTAAGGAAATTTAAAGAGAAATTGAAGTCAGAAGGGTAAGAAGGTCATTTGTGCCCGACATTTGTCAGGTGTCGGACACGCACAGGACTTGGCTCGAATTCCAAAGTGGAAATTGGGTCGGGTCCTGTCAATTGCTGGCATATCAAAAACGTTGAAGCTAAGGATCCTATTTCATGTCATTCATAGCCATGTAACGCCCACTACCTCACCATTATTTCTTTTCCACTAGCTCTCCACCATCAACACATGTTTAATCCAATTAATCTCTCACTTAAACCCTTCATTACCCACCATGAATGTATTAGCTTTCCACTCACCTCATTGACAACTATAAATCACCCATCAACTTATTTGGCAAGGAGACCACTAAGACAAATTTCTTTATCCATTTCATTCAAAATTTAGTTATGTTTTTCTTTGTAATAAGTTGCCAGAACTCTAGCTAAGGCTAAAGGGAATGTCCCTTGAGTAAGTTTGTGCATTGTTCTTTAATTCAATATACGGTATGAATTGCTGACTTCTTTTATTTTTGGTTGTTCAATATGTTCATATCTTTTTATTTTGATTGATATTAAGTCCTGCTATCTTTTCATGAGTTCAATTATATTTTTCTCATTGTTAAGAATTGACTTAGTATGCTTTTAAATTAAAAGATTAGATATTAAGCAATTCTATTTTTTGAACAATCATTAATAAAAAATAAGATTGAAAAATTAAATTGATTTTAATTTCTTTATCTTTTGGTCAAAGTTTCTCAATGATAATTTTAATCGAGTTATAATTTGGATTAAAGAGCATGAAACATATTTTGCTTTAGGAATTGAACCTTGATGCCTTAGCATTTCCATTATTGATATTCATTTTTAAACTCAATCTCTACAACACTCAAATCAAATTACTTTTCCATTTTGCTTGTCACTTTTATTTTGGTACGTTTAATTATTTCTTTGTCTGCAGACATTTGCCTATATGCTCTTTGAGGATACGATACTTGGACTTCCAAGATTATTACTATGTGTGACTACTTGCACTTGGGTAGACGCAACAAGCAGCGACATCACAAAGTTTATGGGAAAAAGTTGTAATGCCAATCCATGATCACAAAGTCAAGAGGAAAATTGAAAATATCCAATCCACGATCGACCACATTTCTAAGCAAAAGGACAGTTTTGGCATTGCCAGCATCGCTTCACCGAAGGGAGGTCAAGGTATCATTTCTATGAATGAGAGGCTGCGATGGTGGAGGCGGCCATTAACCCATACTGAGGAAGATGATTTGGTTGATCTTGTAGAAGACACTGAGGCATTGCTAACACAGCTATCTAGGACCGAGGTGCCGAGTGGTTTCTATTGTACGTATGGGTGGTTTGGGCAAAACTACTCTTGCGAAAAATTTGTACAATCACATTGATCTAAGGGACCAATTTGATTGTAAGGCGTTCGTTTATGTATCTCAAGAGTACAGAAGAAGACTCTGCGAAGAATCATCAAAGATGTAAATGCTCAAAATATAGGTGATTTGGAGGAAGTAGAGGAAGAGATGGTAAAGCAGCTGTACGAATTCTTGAGAGGGAGGAAGTATCTTGTGGTTCTTGATGATGTATGGGAAATGGAAGTTTGGGATAGTTTGGAAGCTGCATTTCCTACCAGTGGAATGACAGGAAGTAAGGTGATGCTGACAACCCGAAACAGGGAGGTTGCCTTACATGCAGATGCAAGGAGCACTCCCCATGAGCTGCGAATGCTGACAGAGGATGAAAGCCTGGAATTGTTTCGCAAGAAAGCACTCCCGGGAATGGATCATTTTCCCTCGACTTGAAGAATCTGGGAAGAGAGATGGTGACGAAATGCGGAGGTCTACCCTTGGCAGTGGTGGTGCTTGGAGGATTACTATCCAGGAAAATGAAGACTAGAGAGGAATGGGAACATGTCCTTCAAAACCTCAGTTGGCACCTGATTGATCAAGATCGTATTTCTGCAATTTTAGCCCTGAGCTATAAAGACTTGCCTTTCTACTTAAAATCACGTTTTCTTCATTTGGGTCTTTTCCCTAAGGATTTCTCCGTACCAAAAACGCAATTGATGCGCTTGTGGGTAGCAGAAGGATTCTTACCCCCAACAAGGGGAAGATAAAGCAGAAGGTGTTACTGAAAATTGCGCGAACGAGTTGATTAATAGGTGCATGATCCAAGTGGGAACTCTAACCTCACTTGGGAGGGTTAAGACCATCTGCATCCATGATCTTCTTAGAGACTTCTCTCTCTCTCTCTGTGTATCGAGGGAAGAAAATTTTATTGGAATTTATACTGTTTGTGAAGTTGAATCATCAGTTTCCCCATCAACCAAATCTCGAAGAATTGCCTTACATTCTAACCCTACGCGACATGGTTTCCTACACTCAAACCTTTCCTAAATCCATATGCTCCCCATTTACGATCCCTTCATTTTTTCAATGACTTTCAAAATCCAAATTACTATTTTATTGAAAAGGATTTCAAGTTGCTGAAGGTCTTATATCTAAAGCATACAATGGGATCCACGCACACACCTAGTGCTATAGGGATCCTAATTCAGTTGAGGTATCTTGGAGTGAGCCAGATTCTTAAAAATTGCTACATCCCATCATCGATTGGAAACTTGAAGCACCTAGAGACACTGGATTTGGGATCTTCTATTCACCCATCCCCAAAGTAATTTGGAAGATGAAACGTTTGGGGCATTTGCTCCTTTGTGATAAGTCCCAACCAAATCGTGTCAAGCTTAGATTGGACACCTTGAGCCATTTACAGACCCTAAAAACTACATGGGCTGGAAGATGGATAGAAGACGGTGGCTTAGCCAACATGATCAGTCTACGACGACTGGGAATAGAAAGATTATCACAAGAAAGGATAAACTTGGTGATTTCAATCCTAAAGAGAATGTGCTACCTGCAATCATTGTCGCTGGAGGTGATGAACAATGAAACATTACCAACATCCATGGGCCTCTCATTTCCAACATCTCCACAAGCTGTGTTTGAAGGGGAAAATAGAGAAGTTACCTGATGTATGTGAATTACAGCCAAACCTCGTCAAGCTAAGTTTGATTGGTTCTGAGCTCCAGAAAGATTCGATAGTTCAACTAGAAAGGTTGCCATACCTGAAGATGCTTGTCTTGGGGAACCAATCATACAACTGGAGGGAACTCGTTTGCTCTTCAGAAGGGTTTCCACAGCTGCAAGTTCTACACCTTGTTTCTTTAATTGGAGGAATGGGCAGTGGAAGACAATGCAATGATGAAGCTCAAGCATCTAAAGATAGAAAGTTACCTAAAACTGAAAAAGATTCCAGAAAGATTGAAGTTGTTTACTACTACTCTAGAGAAATTAGAGATTGTTGCAATGGACACAGGTTTCGAACAGCAGATTTGATTGAATCAATATAAAGCCTCAACCAAATGTTTCCAACATTAATGTAAGTTTGTTTTTTATTAAGTAAATCAACTTTAATTATAAGGCACAACATTTGTTTTTAAGTTTGATTACTCCGTTCTAATTTATTGAGAAATTTTTATATACACTACTATATAAATACCATACAGGCTACTTTGTTAGGCTCGCATTCATAGTGGTTTTATGAACCGTCTCTAAGACCCCCTACAAAGACCATTCATGCCAGAAATCAACCAAATCGGACATCAAAATAAACATTAATCAATTGCAAACTTTGTGACAACCTAAACTGTTCCTTTACATCTTTGGCACAGTATGAAAATGAAGATGCGTTGAATCCAGATTTTGGTTCAGTATGCACGAAACAATACCACGCTACAAAATGGATATTTTATTTTCCCATGTTGATTATAAGGAAGAAATACTCTTAAGAAGTAGACACAGAGTTGGTAAGGTGCTCTCATTAATTGTTGAATACAATTGCTTCAAAAAATACAGATTTCAGATTCCTATTGAATGAACTTTTAAAAAACAAATTAAAAAAGAAATAAAACAAAATAAAGATGTATAATTACCTAGGTACACGGGTGATGATATACCGTCCCTTCTCTAAATCGTATATAGTCTTTAATTGTGGTTTCCGCGATTGCAATACAAAGAATACAGCGAATAGAGCAATTAAAAGAAACGCAAAGAAAGAGAGGTAAGTGACTGACTCATTTCCAACAATCTGGCCCATATTGTCAAGTTCCCATTCAAGGGGCTCCAGCATTGTTTCAACGAGGAAGGCACCAAGTGTCCAATCAAGGAGGATGTTTCCAGTCTTGTTGGCAAATCCAACCCTGAAAAGAGTAATAACATTAACTTGATCGTATACAAAAAGGTTTCCATCTTACAACAAATATCGGTTCAAGGGAAGCTAGATCACGATATTAAGTGTTGTATAGGGTTGAAAGAAAGATGCAATAAGGACAGCTCCACAAAATGCAGTAAAATGAAGTTTGAAGACATGCAGAGTGCATACAAAGCCTTCTACATTGCAGAAATGCATTCTTTGTTATTACGCATGCATCAATACCAAAAATATCAGTTTTATAGCTCATAGGATTTCTGGCAGCTTTTTAATTAACTCACCTTATCCAATAGATACATAAAGAATATAGATGAAGATTACCAGTTACTACCAAGCCTGCAAGTGTACAACATACCTTTTCTCATTCATGGGGATTCCTAGACTGTCATGCAACAGTGCCACCATATATGCAGATGAGAAACAATATTTCAATAAATCTGAGTCAACGATGCTGTGATGTTGATTTTTCTGTTTATCCCAATCATCTTCACAGTAACGTTGACCTGCTGCCTCCAATTCAAACAAAGAAGCCGTGGGAACCAGCCCAAAAAGCTGTACACGGTTGAAAACAGGCAAAAGTACCAAATTAATGACTGAAACAAATAAGAAATAAGGCAAAAGGTATTCAGGTTAAACAAAAAGTAGCCTAGAACTAAAACGTGAAAATTTGTAATTATCTTTGGCATGTCCTTACACTCCCTTTATAGTAGATTCAAGCGAAATTGAGTTTACAACACCCTTCGAACTTAAATATATCCTTCAAATTTTTTGCAAATAGACACTTTATAAAAGGCATTCCCTTATGGCACATGCTCCTATAAATTGTCAATTCATTTATAGTGACATTCAGTGATCAGGGTAAGCTAAGTTGCAAATGTACTTAGGCTGAAGTGAACCATTGATATATTCTAATGATTGCACATTCATACCTAGGTGGATACGAATTTCTAATTTCTGGGCAATACTTAAGAAGGTGAGTGCTATCACGTCACTACTTTCCTAGAACCTAGAACAGCACTCAAGCACATGTTAGAAAACCAAATTTGTTGGAAATCCCTAATATTTTATAGTTCTTAGTGTATTTTATTTCTAAACTTGTATAGAATGTTTGAGGCCTTGATTGCTTGATAAGCCCCCTAGAGATTAAGACAAACTTTTTGGTATTTTGTGTTGGAATAAAACTTCTTGACAACTTTAGACAATCAAGAAAGCTGTGCAGCTTTTCCAGTGGAGTTCAGAAATCAATGGACCAGATATTTCTGGCAGTAGGAAACGGGAATATATGATTATGCAATAAAGGCCTCGAATCCAAATTCAAGTAAATCGGTTTTGCTAGCAAGTTTAGAACTCATGGAAATGATTAACTTACATAAGAGAACAGGTCTCAAGGGCATTGTAAACCTTACAAGTGCCTATTATTCTGATCATATTCTGAAGCACTGCTCATAAACTTTAAAAGTTTTGTTGGTTTATTTTTTCTTCCTACACCTACTTTGAGTCAATTGACTAACTCCTGAGCAAGTGCAGTCCCTTTGTGCCATACCATGTAATTAATGAGATAAATCCCTCGATTCCCAGGGTTGCACACAATGAGCTATGCTGCTTGCAAAGGCCACACTTAGACCCGAGTAAATTGGACTTGTTCTTAAAACAGTGAGCTTGTGTAGGCTTTGCTTAGCGGAGGGTGCCTTGCAAGCCTATGTATAATACAAAAAAGTAAAAACCTTCTTAAGTTAACAGTATAATTTATAAATATGTACTTTAAAATTCATTCATTTTTCTTTTTCAAGTTTCAGACTCGAGCTCGAGCTCAGCCGGTTTTATAGCTTCTGAATTTGTAATGAACCAGGTTTAAACCTGAAGGTTGAGCTCAACTTAGCAAGCATAGCTTAAATGAACCGTAGCCCAGCTTGATGTGGCCTGCTTGCATACCTACATAAAGCAGCAACAGAGAATTTGAAGACAGGCGCAAACTCAGGCCAGTGCTTCCTAAACCATCTTGAACCTAAACCAAAGAAGCACTCACCTGTCTGGTTGAATATGAGCCCAATGTTGACTGACAACACTTTAGTGTGTGTAGTTGCAGTTTGAACTATTATACCCTTATAGGTTAGTAAGGTTTGCAATTGGGTCCAAAATTACATTTCTGTCAAATAAATTGACAGAAATGAGATGCGTTGGTCATACATGAGAGGATAAAAGTGCGATTTGACAATGGGTTTTATCTCTCTCCCCCATTTTAAACATTTAAAAAAAATACCTTCAATCCCTAAAATACATTTCAGAAAGTTTCAATTTCTAAAATGACAATCCTAATGCCCCTTCTAAATGATTTTACTTTAGAAAGGGAATTAGGAAATAATCTCATTATACTTCTTAATGAAATTATGGTGTAAAATACAAAGTAGTTTATTGTGACCAGTAACAATTAATAGCCTAATTATAATTTGTAACAAACCTGAAACTCATGCCAGCTAAACTTTAACAAAGAAAATGAAATAACCTGTTTATTTACCAACCTCAGAAGTAAATAAGAAGTTCTTGGTAGAAACTGGTTTGCCTCGTAACTCAAAAGGAAAGGATGAGACAATTTTGCAAGGTGCGTGCATGCATTTGTCTGCATTTTTAAATAACAGCTATTAATGAATCTTTTTTTTATACAAGTGACCTAGAATCTCATAAACCAATGAGTTATAACTTCACAATTTATCTAACAGATATCTTCTCAAAAAGAATGCTTCTATAAACAAGATAATTTATAGGAGAGTAAAATTGGTAAAATAGCATAAAATCAAAGTGTATTTCCATGGATGTATAGGTAGATATTATTTATAAAATTTATTAATAAGCAGGCAGTGTGATTTTTTTTTAAAGCTTGATTAGTCATGCTGTCAATTGACGATACAGTTACATAATCATTTACTATGTCATTTCCAACTGAACTCTGCATCAATCACAAATGGCTTTCAACATGCAAGTTGACCTTGTAATTCTCTTTACTTTTATTCTAGCTATATGGTGAATAGGTCAGTTATCTAATGAGATCTTAGAGCATCCACAATGGACTCCCTAAACAACCTCCTTAGATAAAATTTAGGAAGGAAGTGAGAAAACCCACCTCCAACCATGCTCCCTATCCAACTCCTAAAATTGGGAGACCTCTAGGAGCTCCTAAATCTGAGGAGAGAGAAAGGACTCCTAGTGGCTCCCTATAATTAAATGCTTCTTTACTTTAATGCTATTTTAAGTATTTATTTAATGCCAATTATTTATTATTATTATTTTATATGAAGAGAGAGCATTTATGCTAAATTAAAAACAAAAAAATAAATCATTTATGATTCCCTAAACTAGGGAGCATGGTTGGAGTTGAAATTTTTTTAAGGAGCTCCTAAAATAGCTTTCTAATGTTTTTAGCTAAATTTTAACTAAAAAAATAAGGAGCATGATTGTGGATGCTCTTAGTTCTCAAAAGTTGGATCAAATATGGATGCACAATAGGTGAAATGTTTCTCAGGAAATCTCTCACCCCTTCACATGTGAACTAATAGGAAAAGACGAAGAAAGAACCTGACTTAAAGACCTTAGGAAAGAGCGCTTCATGGATAGATTTAGCGATCCAAGGGAAAAATGCTATTTTTCATCCTTTCTCTACTAATTGACAACCCCTTTACTGACTGCACCTCACTTGCTCTATCCACTTAACTTCATCCATCCATTGGCACCACTTAACTTACTTCATCCATCCACTGCCAATGTACTTTTAAAAGGTGAAAGAGGGTCACCTGCCTCAATCTTAAGGGCAATACCTGTGAGATAACCTTGTACAAACTTGAAACAAATCTGTTGGTTTGAAGTCCACAACATTTACTGCATCTCATTTATTGGGATAAGGCAAGTGTGGGTGATGCAAAATAATGAATTAGGGTTGTTCTAATTTCGTTTCCTATTTTATTTTGTTATTTTCCTGTTTTGGTTACTTTCCTGTTTGTAGTAGGATTAAGATTACTTTCCTATTTCTAGTAGGGTAACTTAGGATCACTTTCCTATTATAAATATGTGGTTGGTAATTCAATAGAGACGACTTCATGGATGAATGAAATTATCTGTTCTTGTGTTCTCTCTTGTTTCTCTGCCTTCTAAACCCTAATATCTCTTTTCTCTTCTAGATCTCTCTTCAGTCTATCTATTTCTCTCTGATCAGCTCTTCTATCATTATAATTCTGTTTCTAATCCTCAGTTTTCTTCTCCTAATCTTTTTGTTCGGTATTTCTATTATCTTGAATCCTAACTCCTCTTCTTTTCTAAATCCCTTTCTAATTTCTAAATTTCTTGTTACTTGTTCTAAATTGGTAAGTTTCACCAGTTATGCTGCATTTATTACTTCATAGTATGAAACTCCTCAAAGACTGATGTTTTGCACATGTGCGGGGGTGTGCTTTAATTCAAAATTATCCCAGCACAAAACCATAAAATAGCATCGAGGATTTTCTTGCCCCTTACAAAAACTTCCAAGAACAGAGCTCTTTCCTAGATCCATTGTTATGGCGCTTAAAATTCAATTTGGTCTTCCATCTTACTCCCTTCTAGGGAGACACATTATAACCAAAAGTTCTATTGTTGCCACTAATGACATATGCAATAGTGACACTGAGAAATAGGCTAATTAGTAGTTCTTTTTTCAGGAAAGGGCAACTTTATTGCTAATATACAATAAAACAACTTTTTATAGACAGGTTATTTTATGGTTATATAAGGGGCAGCTAACACGAAAAGATATAAAGAAATAATTCCACTTAACTGTCCAACTGAAGCACGAAGTCAACTAAAAATTGGTACCAGCACAAGATAATTGAATTTCAAATGAAAAGGAAGATCAGAAACTCATGACACTGAAGGAGCAAAAGATGATGCTACCTTGCCTTCTCTTTAATAATGCCAAAGCTTCAGATTTGCAAGAAGAAAAGTTTCCACCCATTGAGGACACCAGAAGTTGTGTATCACTTGCATTCACTGTCAGCTTATATCCTCTAGGAATACAAGGGTTACCAAGACTTCTCTCCTTAGAATTCGAAACTGCATTACAAGTGATTTTTTTGCCACAATCAGAAGCAGATTCAAAAAAAAAAAAAGGCTGAACGTGCAACAAATTTATACTTGAGGCTTAATGTTAACACGCCCATATATGCAACAGATTAAACCACTAAAATGCTGCATGCTAAGATTTGTTTCATATCCAGATATAGTTCCAAATATAGTTTTGTATAGTATTGCGTGTTTGAATACCAAACTATTAACTATCTGAAACAAACAACAATGCATAAGTAGGTATAGCCATGAAGAGCAACAATGGTCCAAGAACAACAAAGCCATGTATGCAAGGTAGTCAAACCTACTAAGGAATATGGATACGAGACGACATCAACATGCTGGTTAGAGAGTTCTCAAACTTTAAGAATATGGATACGATAATAATCATAGTTCTGTAAAGTCTTAACAAATTTTTTTTAGCATTGCTAATCTAATAATGGTCAATCTATGACCTAAAATTCCGTTGTTTTTTTCTCCCAAGTAACAACTGTGTTCATTCATTTTCATGCTTCATTGGTTATATTCGAGCATCAAGAGCACTTTATCATGCTAAGGTTCAGTCTAATGTGCTAAAGTGTCTTTATATTTTTTAGTCCGTCTTTATGTGAGTTGTGCATTTAATTTTCGATTCTCATTTATCAAAATCTCAAAGTTTCAGACCCATAACTTTATATACTATCACGAAATATGAATTAAAAAAATCCAGGAAAATGCAATTGAGATATATGTTTCCGCCTTTTGACTCACCCAGGCATTCCGGAACCCTCAATGAGCTCAAGCAATTAAAACTAGTTATATTATAGTGCTTGAAACCTCTGACTACTTTATAATGATTGTATTGAGCTTTAAAATAATGAAAATATTAGAATGTGCCACTGATGCCTTAGTAACACTAAACTAAAGTTAATCTTCATCCCTTTCCTTTTTCTTCTTTTATTTTTATTTTTTATATAATAAGAAACTTGATTTTTTATTAGAAATTAAACAGTACAACAAAAGTGCACAACAAGTCCACTTCTAAAAGAAAACTAAATGTGCAAACTGCATCAGCACCTCAATGATGTGAATGGAACCAAAAAGGCACAAATCAATGGTGTGAATGGAGCCAAAGTCCAGATGCAACTGAAGGTTGTGCAATATATATTTCAATGTATAATTATAGTAGTTCAAAGCCACGAAATCAACTTTTATCCCATGGTTCCGAAAAAGAGAAAGGTCAACAAATCTTACAAGGTGTCAATTCTCTAGACTTCTGCAGCTCATACAGTGATTCCCAAGCTGCATCCTGTACAAAAAAAAACACAAAACAAAAGAAAAAAAGAATTTGTCACAATATTTGGTTGAGGATCTTCCACTGTATCATCAAAACATTTCGAACGTGGTCAAGTAGCCTAAAGTTTAAGCTAATTCATAAAGCACTAGAAAAATTAAATACAAGTGGTACTTTAACTGTGAAAATCATTGATATTAAGAAGAAATTAAAGTTAGAATCCATTAGCCATCGATACGTACTTATGGTGAAAAAAATTAATAATACATACAAGTAATCCGATTAAATTGAGTCCAAACTAAAGATTTTATATCCACAAGCAATTTCATTTCTGTATGCTGCAGACAAGGGTATGTTAATTAATAGATAAAAGTGACCAATGAAGGAGAATCTTTATAAGAAATACCACGTTTCCAAGTGCTGCGCTCACACAAACTTGTACTAGCACATGTGCTAGTTACTAATTAAACACAGATTTAGATTAAGAACACAAGCTCTATAAATTTACAAACAGCATAGAGTGAGCTAATTACGTAGATATCAGAGGTTGTTAATTAATAGAACCACATAACCAATGAATTAATATCTAGTTAGTCATACACATGCCAATTTATAACATACACAGAGTTTCCAATTTATAACTATGTTATCCTATCGAATTCCAATATATACACATATGTAGTTGCTCAAACACATTTGAATTGGCACATGTACTGGTCAGACATAGGTATAGATTAAGCATACAGAGTGTATAAAATCACAATATCCAGGCAACACAGTTGTCCATGTTTGGAGTTTCCTCCACAATCTTTCATGACCAACCAACTCCATCAACAGTCTTATAATTCAAAAATAAATTTACAAACGGAATTCAGATGCAAACACCTGGCCAAATAGCGGCAAGCCTTGACTGTAAAGGTGGTAAGTAACTCCAAACAATTTGATAATTCGAGACGGAGAAGAATTCACTCCTAGTGATTCTTTTGCAGCATAAGTGACCTGCAAGTGATTTGCATTTTCAAGCATTATTATTAACACAAAAAAACACAGCTAGAAATGCTATTGTTTGTTTAGAACGATAAACTAAAGCCAGTAGTAGTTGGTAAATGAAAATAAACCTGCAAAGAAGTCCCACCAAGTTCAACAATCCCAGTAGTTTCCTGGGGCTCACTCTGCAATGTTCCAAGAGCATAGTTGGCACTCACCCAAGCATAAACACCTTGTTCCTCACCTGCGCGGCAAAATCGCAAATTCCAATTCACAATGTGACCAATTCACTCAAGCAAACCCTAACTACTGTACAGGACATGAAGATTTTAACCTGGAATGACCCGGGCCCACTCGTCCTTGAACCAAAACCCCGACGACCTCAGCACCTTCCTACACGATTCCAGAAGCTTCTCAGCGACCTCAGGCCCCAACGCATCCAGCTCGGCGCCGGCAAAGAAGAGGAGCTTGGTGTTGCCTCGCTCCTTCTTGGGCACCTGCAGCTTGGCGAAGCGGAGGAGAGGGACGAGGGACCCGCCGGCGCGATCGGGGTTGTCGGCGAAGGCGGAGAGGCCATGGGGGGAGGAGGTGGAGCTGGAGGGCGCGGTGCCGTCGAGAAAGTGGAAGACGCGGAGGCGGACGGCGGCGGGGCGCGCGGAGACGACGACGCCGAAGAGGGTGGATTCGGAATGGGCGAATTTGGGGGAGAGGTGGAGCTTGTGGGCGGTGGAGAGGAGGTAGAAGAGGAAGGGAAGGGTGAGGAGAGAGAGGGAGGGGATGAGGCATTTGGAGGGAAGGCGGTTGACGTTGCGGGAGGAGGAGCTGCCACTGGGAGGCGGTGGTCTCTTTGATTGGATTTGGAGTTGGAGGGTTGACAAATCCATTGGAGTTGGTGGCTTTGGCTACATTTGGTTTGGTTTTGGTTGGGAGATTTGAGATTTGGGCACTGAGCACTGGCCACTGGGCAGGCAGGGAAGCATGCAAATTCCAACGGAACTGCAGATTGTTCCCCAAAAAAATTGTATCGGGTTTCTGCAACACCTTTCTTTTTTTAGTTTAAAATTTGGATTATTTTTGGACATACCCCTCAAAGTGCATTTGACTCTAACTTTGCCCCCTAAACCTCATTTTGTCTCACTTTACCCCATTGTTCACTCATACTTGTCTCACTTTACCTCATTTTTGACAAAATATTAATGGATAGTTGGGAAGACACAGAGAGAGAGAGAATTGGAGAGGGAGGAAGATGAGGGAGAGAGAGGGGCAGAGTGTGGATCGGGGAGGAGGGCTAAGGTTTGGGTAACATGGGTAGTTAGTTAGGGAGACAAACAGAGATAGAGAATTGGAGAGGGAGGAAGATGAGGGGGAGAGTGAGAGAGACAGTGTGTGGGTCGGGGAGGAGGGCTAAGGTTTGGGTCGTGGTGGGTTGAGAGAGAGAGAGAGAGAAGGATGGGGGCAGATGGAGGGGGAAGGGAAGAGCAGGGTACTACTACTGATGTGGTTTTTTTTAGAGATATTTAGTGATATACCCATTTCTAGCACTAATATTATAAATAAACCCTACACAATTGAATTCCTATAAACAAACCCAAAAAAAACCCAAAAAATGATAGCTAGCCTTATTGAATTTTATATTGATTATTAAATTACTTTGATGCCCTATTGAGTGCTTTGGGTATTTTTATGAGATTTTGGGGTTGGGCTTGTTTTAAGAAATTGATGGCAGTTTTGTAATTTATAAAAAGTTAAAAGCTTTTTTGTTATGTTGTAAATGGGCTTTGGGTGTGTTTCTAAAGTCCATTTTATATAGGGTATTTTTATAATTTGGGCCCCCATATTGGGTATAATAGTGAATCTCCCTTTTTTTTAATCTTCTTTTTATAAAAAAAAAAAAATTTAATTTATGGATTTTAAGTTACTGAATTTAGGTTTTAACCACAAAAAAACTTTCACTTATAAAAAAAGCTAAAGCTTTTAATAAAAACAAAAAAACCTATCAACTTTCAAATAAAAAACATGCAAATGTAAAGGATTACTTAGGAAATCCAAAAATAAATAAGGGCAATTTTGTCCATTTTAGCTTTTTTAAAAATTTTTGTCTCTCCTTTGGCCTTTTCCAAAGTCTCCCAACTCAAATACACTTTCAATGATAAGCTTTAAATTTTCATTTTTTTTTTCTTTTATGAAGTAGAAAGGATAAACCCCAAGAATTTTTTTTAAAATAACTCAGTACACCCTACTACCAAATTATTTATGACATGTTTACTAATGTGTAATTGGATGAGAAGGAATTGAATTGAGGATGAGTTGATGGAGAGGAGTTATATTCTGAATTCCTATTGAAGTTGTTTAATAAACTATATGAAATTGGGGTAGGAGTGGTGGTAATCACTAAAATGTCATCGTTATTGGGTTAAAGTATATGACAAATTTGGAATTTTAAAATTGTGTGAGGATATAATAGGTAAAAAAGATGAATTCATAATGGGTTAGTTCTCCAGGAATTAGAATACCACCTCCCATCGAATAATTGAATTCCCCCAAAATTAGGAATTCAATCCTATGAATTCCTAATTTTGTGTGGATCCTACTTACATTTTAATTCCTTAATGTGAAGTAAACGCACGAATCCTTCATATGTGGAATTTAATGCCTGATGAGAATTCCAATTCCTAATTAGTAAACACACCATTATTGAATTACTCATTTACCTTTATATAAAATGACCAAAAAAGATATATTGAATTGTGAGATAAATTTAATTTTAATAAGTACACTTGACTCACCATATTCAACTTTGTTCAAACGTAAGTGAAAAACTCTACTTCCAAAAACCTTAACTCCAAACAATTTGTTTCATCGTTATTTAGTAATTTATTAATGCAAACAAATCTTATGGATGCTTCAGACATGTCGAGGGAGTCATCAAAAGAGGTATTAACTTTGGTTTTTTTTTAAATTTAGGTTGAAAATCTAACCAACCCTATTGGCACATAAAATTACTCATTATAGTGGAGGCAATTACACAAGTAGCAACAATCTCTATTTTAAATGTATAATCATATTTACAAACTTTATAATTGCTATTTGCTCCTAAACATAATAGAACCGTGAAAGCATTAATGTCCCAAGGTTATCCAATGGATGTTGCGGCACTCGGGCAATAACTATCAACTTATGTAAATTTCATGGCATTTGCATCCGGGTCTCGTGTACAAATCGCTAGCCTCCCAGACTTGCTAAGCATGTAGGGAATACCTGCAGTAGCATATAGTACTATAAGCTGCCCATACTCCTTTTGAAAATCAACATATGTTTGAGATATAATCATTAGATGAAAAAACATCAAAACCTCAATCTAACCTAATTCATAACCCAAATACTACCCAATGCCAAGACTACAAAGTAAAATTGAGTATAATATTTGACAACTTGGAAAGAATTAAAAAAAAATCAGTTACATCAGTGACTTTAGTGGACAAGCAACAAGTTCGGCAATAAGGTGGGTTTGGTGGTCTGATGGTTTAGTGGTCCCATAGTGTTCGGCAGCCAGCACTCAAATGCGTTTGGTGTTGTGTGATAGTACATTAAGATGTACCAGTGATATTTTTGGTAGTTAAATAGAGTGTACTTATTTAATTTTATATTTTGATTTAAATATTATGGAGTACTTAGATCATAGGGTATACTCAGTTAATTTTAGGGTTCATTTAATAACACCCATCAGAAAGAACAACTAAAGAAAGAGAAGTTGCCTCTAGCAAGTCACCTTCTTTGGGATTGTTGAAGCCAACTGTGGGAGCAAATATTTGCCCTCTAATCATCAGAAGGTACTTGGACATAAACAAGTTTAAAAGGACAAAATTACCTTCAAATAGGAAAAAAAGATCGGTACATAATCAACCATTAATTAGGTGCAGGTAATGTTGAGTCACATAGTTGACAAAGGACGCATCCTCTAATATGGTTCAAAAAAAGGCTTATGCACTAGGGGTGGTGATAGGATTTTTAGTACCTGTGCAAACAGGGTTAAAATCACATAAAAGACTTGCAAGAATACAAGGCTATTGTAGTATAGATGCTCATGCAAGGTCGTTTTCCTCAAGGACTAATTAGCAATTTAAGTAAAAACAAATTCCAAATGACTACTTAAAATAAAAGGTCAAGAAAGATGATTATGAATTTGGTTGATTCTAAAAACAAATATTAAATAAGAACAAATATGATTGAAGGAAAGATTTTTTTTGAATATCAATTTATAAAAGCACTAGGGTTTCACCATCACCTAGCAATCCTATGAACTTTTACCAATTACTTATGATTTGCACATGCCACTTTGAAGGTTAGGTTTTCCTAATGTATATTCTACTTGGAACCTCCAACACAGAACGTATATCCAACATGCAACCCTTCCGGACGTTCGGATCAAATCTGAACATGAAAGACTCATTAAGTTTTATGAAAACCCTTTGAAAAACCATGCAACCCTTAAGACGTGGTGTTCATCTTAAGTGAAATTACAATTATTAATCACGAGAAGCTAGCATCAATTTCAGGGAACCTTCCGACCAAAATTGCATCCAATTACTTTTCTAAAGATCCTAATGGTGATCAGGCATTAAGGCAATTAGATAGTTTAAAACAGTGATTAACAATTCACATAGGCATGCACTCATCATAAGCAATTAAATAAAAATCACATATTCATGCTAAGGTTCAAGGCTTCACCCTAGCAAAAGAAATTTAGTTACGCATACTCATAATTGAAATCCAAGAAAATATCATTAAGAAGAAAAGAACGAAAACACCTGAAAGTTGTGAAAACCCAAAACCCTAGCAATTTCTCTCCACAATGCAAAGTTCAAAAGTGAAAAAGAAGTCCTCTAATTCCTTGTGAGAAAGAGCTTAAATACCCCTTAAAACCTAGCTGCCAATGTACAGCTTTTCCATCCCCACAAGGAAACTAATTAAAATAAAATAAAACTAGGAAATAAAGTCCAAATTGGAATAGGAGAATCTGCCCAAAATCTGCCCAGCCACGTTTTTGCCACAAATCTCCTCCAAATCTGGCCCAAGATAGTTTGTTTTAAAGATAAAAATGTTCTGAACACTTCTCTAGAAGGCCACGAACCCATCCGAGGTCATCTTGTGCTCCAAAAACGCAATAAAAGCCCAACACGTCACTATTCCAGCACCGTGCACTGCTCCTTTATTTTATTGCCAGAAAATAACCGCTTGGAAGAAAACTCTGAAATTTTGATACGATCAAGCTAAGTGACTCAAGAACGTCCTCCAACTGGAATTACTCCAAAATTCCTCCATTTGATTATGTTTTGCTCCAGAGAGAGTCGAAAGTCCTATATTGGAAATATAATTCAAAGTATCAAAATTCTTCCAAAATATTAACCAAAATATACTAAGAATGAGGTTAAATATATAATATAAAATATGTCCATCAGGTGGGCACAATTTGATTTAGCCCAGTTCTCTCCTAAACCCGAAACAAAAACCGACACTATTTATCTAATCCAATTCGGTTTGATTTTTGACTAAAATGACATAGAGAACCAAACCAATCTGGACCTACCTGGTTGTGGTTCAGTTATATTGGTTCTTGGTTTTTTTCCTTCTGCAACTATAAACACCTTTCTCTAGCCGCAACAACAACACCACCATGAATCACATTAGAATAAACCAACAAACTTAATAACAAATTAAGAACACTAACCTAGATTAGAAGAAGAAGACATGAAGGTCTGCTAGAACCGTCTTCTATTCTTTGCAATACTAAATGCTAATATCTCAATAGGGCAGATAATATCTTAGCATGTAATTGTAAGAATATGGACTAGTCCTTTTATATTGATAACAAAACCCTAACCTTCCTATTATATTTTAGGGATTGCTAATTTATGCCATAATTCATGGATATCTTAAAATATAAGAAGGCCCATATAGCTTTATACATACTGGACTCTAATACATACGGTCCAACAAGCTATGTGAAATATATGTATTATAATTAATACTCAATTTTCTTCCAACATTCTCCCACTGAGTATAATTACAATACATATCATAGCTTGTCAGTCCAGTAGTAAAAGTGATCACTGAATCCTAAAGTAATAAGCTTCCTTCTCAAGCAAATGTCTATGTCAAATCATAGTGCAGAACCTAAGGACACACAAGACAAGTTAATTTAGTCTTGGTTTCCAGAAATTACATACACAAGACTTAACATCACAATGTTGCAGATATTATGACATAATGAGTGTGAACCACAAGGTTTTCAACTCCCACATATTAGTCTTATCAATAAGTTCTGAGAATTTCTAAATGCCTCAAGGAAGCCAATATTCTCAGAATAACAATAGTGTTTCAATCATCTTAGCTAGAGAGATTAAAATGAATAAGACAGTATAAACAAAAGTTGTATTCTATATGGATTCTTAATAGAAATCAAATACTGTATCAAAATCATTGCCAAAACAAAAGGACAATGCAGTACCTTATTCAAAAGTCACTAAAAATGAAAAAAAATACATAAATTTTTGACTTACTCCCACAGATAAAGAGAATCAAAATTTTCGTGAACTCCCATTTTTGCCACATGTATTTTGAACACTCTCACTGATAATGGCTTCGTAAGAGGATCAGCCACCATGGATTCAGTACCAATGTGTATTACATCGATCACTTGTTCCTTAACCTTGTCTCTAACTAGCAAATATTTGATCTCCATCAATCGAGAAGTTGGAGTTCTCTTGTTGTTTCTAGAGAAGAAAATAGCAGTCACAATATATCTTCAATGGCCCTGCAATAGAGTCCATAATCCTGACATTTGTAATGAAATTCTTAATCCAAGCTGCCTGTTTAGTAGCTTCAAAACAGCCTATGAACTCTGCTTCCATAGTTAATGTAGCTACAATAGTTTGTTTGGCACTTTTCCATGAAACAGCACCACCAACAAGAACAAAAACATAACCTGTTGTAGATTTTCTGTCATCTGTGCAACCAGCCAAATCTGAATATGTATAGGCTACTATCTCAAGCTTTTCCACCTTGCTATATATCAGCATATGTGACTTAGTCCCTTGCAAATACCTCAACACCTTCTTGGCAGCCACCCAGTGAGGTTCTCCAGGATTTGCTTGAAATCTTCCAAGCACACTCACAACAAAAGCTAAATCAGGTCTTGTGCACACCTGTGCATACATTATGCTTCCGACCAATGAAGCATAAGGTCTGAGTTTCATTTGCTCATTCTCTAATTCATTTGCAGGAGATTGACTTTTATTCAACTTGTCACCCTTTCCTATATGAAGTTCTACTTTTGAGCATTTCTCCATTGTAAATCGTTTAAGTACCTTTTCAATATAGGATTTCTGAGATAGCCCTAAAAAACATCTTGATCTGTCTCTCAGAATTTCTATACCTAAAACAAAATGAGCTTCTCCCATATCTTTCATGTCAAAACTTTTAGAAAGCATTTCTTTGGTACTTTTAAGCAATTGAAAATCTGAGCTTGCAAGCAAAATATCATCTACATAAAGTACAAGAAAAATGAATTTGGAACCACTCACTTTTAAGTAGATGCACTCATCAAACTTGTTTTCTGCAAAGCCAAAAGTAGTGATGACTTTGTCGAATTTGAGGTACCATTGCCTTGATTCCTGCTTTAAACATAGATTGACTTATTTAATCTGCAAACCATGCTTTCCATCCCCATTTCAACAAATCCTGGAGGTTGTTACATAAAAATTTCCTCATGTAAGTCACCATTGAGGAAAGCAGTCCTCACATCCATCTGGTGGACCTCTAAGTTGAAGTGTGCTGTGAGAGCCATAATTATTCTAAAGGAATCCTTGGAGGAAACTGGAGAAAAGGTTTCTGTGTACTCAAAACCTTCTCTTTCTGTGAAACCTTTTGCCACGAGTCTAGCTTTCAGCCTCTCAATTTGCCCCTTAGAGTCTTTCTTGGTTTTGTAAACCCATTTGCATCCAATGGGTTTAGCATTTGAACTTGGTTGCACAAGTGTCCAAACATGGTTTTTGTCCATAGATTTTAACTTTTCCTTCATAGCTTCATTCCACAAAACTGCTTGGTCACTTCGCATGGCCTAAGCATAAGTAAGGGGATCTTCATCAAGGTCAATTCCAGAATCTGACTCTTGCAAATAGACAACATAGTCTTCAGGTATAGCAGTTTTGCGTGACCTTTGGGATCTTCTCACAGGTTCTGGTTCATTAGGTTGAATGACATGATCAACTTGTTCTTCATTTCTTGGTGTTGTGTCAACTCCTGTTTCTGGCTGATTCATTATGGTGTCTACATTTGGATCAAGAATATGTGGAGATAGCTGCTGAACAGGCATCAAATCAGTCTTATTTCGTACATTACCAATCTGTGAAGGTGTTGAAACACTTGTAGCATCTTGAAATTGAAGTGGTATTTGTAGATCAGTGGTGCTAGGCTGCATATTCAATGGTGACATGTGATCGGATTCTTCAAATGTATAGGTGTCATTTGAGGTATAAAGAACATCTGAATTTTCAATAAACTTAGCTATATTGGTCTCTGCAATCCGAGTGTGAAGATTAGGACAGTAAAATCTGTACCCCTTTGATTTTTCTGGATATCCAACAAAAAAACAGCTTGTTGTCCTTGGATCAAGTTTTCTTTCTTCTGGATTGTAAATTCTTGCCTCTGCCTTGCAACCCCAGACATGGAAATGGCCAAAACTTGGTTGTCTTCCAGTCCACAACTCAAATGGAGTCTTGTTTACTACATTGGAGGGAACTCTGTTGGAAATATAGTTCGAGGTTTTCAAGGCTTCTCCCCACAAGAACATCGGCAAACCTGCTGCAGACATCATGCACCTAACCATATTCTTCAATGTCCTATTCTTCCTTTCAGCAACTCCATTCTGCTGAGGGGTTGCAGGTGTGGTATATTGAGCAACTATACCACACTGCTCCAAAAATTGGGCAAAAGGACCCTTTTGTTGTCCTGCCTCTGTGTACCTGCCAAAGAATTCACCTCCTCTATCCGATCTTACTATTTTAATTGTTTTGTCTAATTGATTTTCTACCTCTAACTTATAGACTTCAATGTCTTTGTTGGAAATGGGCCACAAACATCTGTATGTATAATTTCTAAAAGATTTTGACTCCTTTTTTAACCACTTTCTTGATTTTTGTCAATTTTTCCATATAGCAAGTAACACAATTTTGTAAATTTGTAAAATTCAATTTTGGCAGCATATTATGATTTATCATTTGAGGAAATTCTATCCTTTGATATGTGCCCTAATCTTCTATGCCAAAGCACAGAGGAGTGATCATTAATGAGCATTCTCTTAGAAGTAGAATTTTCAACAAAATATGATTCATCAAAATAGGAACAATCAAGTTTCCATAAATCACAATTTGGAAAAGCACTACCAAGCAAATCATCAACTTTATTTTTATGAAACAGTCTGATGCTAATATCATCTCCATGAAAAAAAAAACCATCTTTAACAAGTTTGGAAACAGAAATGAGGCTCTTTCTCATCGAAGGTACATAGAGAACATTTTTCAGTTCTAAAATAAAACCAGTTGATAATCTCAGCTTGACAGACCCTATGGACTCAACTGCTACTTGGGTTCCATTTCCAACAAAGACTTTGTAGATTTCATTACTTGGAATTCTCTCCCTTATGAATGCCTGCAAACAGTTTGTAATATGAATTGAACACCCAGTGTCAAACCACCAAGAATTAGGAGGCACCAAAATTAAATTGGACTCCACACAAACAAAAACAGAAATAATTTGGGTACCTTTCTTGACTAGCCAGGCCTTAAATCCCTCACAATCTTTTCTCAGATGACCAGGACGTTTGCAAAAATGGCACTTAGCAATCTCAGTTTTGATTGTCTTAAGTTTGTTTGAAGTGTGAGGAGGTGGATTTGCTCTAGCAGGCACATTAGAAACATTTTTGTTAGTTTTGGGACCCTTAACATGTTTTTGTCCCCAAGCTTTCTTACCATCCGATTTGCAATTTCTGCTTTGTTGTTGTTCCTTCCTTCTTCTCGGGCACATATGGCAATGAGCTCATCAATGGACCACTTCTCCTTTTGTGTGAAATAGTTGGCCTTGATATTCTCATACTTCTCAGGCCGGGAATTGAGAGCAAAGTGCACCAACATGTTGTCATCAAGTTTCATGTTCAAATTCCCTAACTTTGCTGCCACATCTGACATCTTGACAATATGCTCTCGTATATTCCTAGTACTATTGAACTTCATGTTGGTTAAGGCAATCTCAGCTTTTTCTGACTCCTTAAATTTCATCTTAATTGCTTCGAGGAATTTCTTAGCCTTATCAGAAACTGGAATCCCCCCTCTCACAACCGAGGTCATGGACTTCCTCATGACATTTAATGCCCATCCTATTTGATTTTTCCCATTTCTCATGCTTAGTCCTCTACGCTGTTGTGCTAGCTTCAGTAAGTGCAACAGGTTCATCCTCTCGAATTGTCACATCCCGGGATCAACTCCGCCGTAGCACGATATTGTCCGCTTTGGGCCCCCTCTCTGCCCTTACGATTTTGTTTCTGGGAACTCACGAGCAACTTCCCAGTGGGTCACCCATTCTGGGATTGCTCTAGCCCCCAACTCGTTTAACTTCGGAGTTCCTACGACTCCGAAGCCAGGGAGCTCCCAAAAGGCCTCGTGCTAGATGGATGTGGGTGTGCACATATAAGGCACATCACCCCCAATCCGTTGGTTGATGTTGGATCTTACAATCCACCCCCCTCAAGGGCCCGACGTCCACGTCGGCACACTCGCACCACACGGTAGAGTGGCTCTGATACCAAATTGTCACATCCCGGGATCAACTCCGCCGTAGCACGATATTGTCCGCTTTGGGCCCCCCCTCTCTGGCCCGCACGGTTTTGTTTCTGGGAGCTCACGACCAACTTCCCAGTGGGTCACTCATCCTGGGATTGGTCTGGCCCCCAACTCGCTTAACTTCGGAGTTTCTACGACTCCGAAGCTAGTGAGCTCCCAAAAGGCCTCGTGCTAGATGGATGCGGGTGTGCACATATAAGGCACATCACCCCCTCTCTGTTGGTTGATGTGAGATCTTACAATCCACCCCATCAAGGGCCCGACGTTCCCGTCGGCACACTCACACCACACAGCAGAGTGGCTCTGATACCAAGCTGACAGGACCCGCTCCAGAATTCTCAAAAATCGGAGCGAATCCCGTCTCGTTACCGACATCTCCCCAATGCCGGGCCCACTTACTAAGAATCGAGACTTTCTACCAAAAATTTTGGCAGAGTCTCCCCTGTAAATTGAACCTTGCCTTGGTGGAATTTGCATATAACAACAGTTATCATTTGAGCATTGAGATGGCTCCGTATGAGGCTATTGTAAGATCCCACATCAACCAACGGATAGGGGGTGATGTGCCTTATATGTACACACCCGCATCCATCTAGCACGAGGCCTTTTGGGAGCTCACTGGCTTCGGAGTCGTAGGAACTCCGAAGTTAAGCAAGTTGGGGGGTAGAGCAATCCTAGGATGGGTGACTCACTGGGAAGTTGCTCGTGAGTTCCCAGAAACAAAACCGTGAGGGCAGAGAGGGGGCCCAAAGCGGACAATATCGTGCTATGGCGGAGTTGATCCCGGGATGTGACAATTTGGTATCAGAGCCACTATGCCGTGTGGTGCGAGTGTGCCGACGGGGACGTCGGGCCCTTGAGGGGGGTGAATTGTAAGATCCCACATCAACCAACGGAGAGGGGGTGACTAGTTTATGCTGTAACTTGAAAATGCATAGGCTCAATAAGTTTCAGCTTTGGCCAAGAAACAACCATATACATCAAATTGCATAGCCAAAACATAAAATACTTGCAATGATATATTAACAACGCCTTTAGGCAAGAAGAAATATAAGACACAAGTATCACATGAATTGCAACACACTAATTCATAGTTGGATCAAGCAGTAATAACACCTTTAGGCAAGATTAGTACAACTCATCATAACTCATGAATTACTTTTCTGGTTTGTTCAGAATAATCTCTTGTAGAATAAGTGTAAACCATCCAATTTGTTAAGGACATTCCAATTCATTCTCACAAGGATTCCACCAAATAATCAAGTCCCTTTTTTTTTTTTTTTTGGGGACATGATTCTGTACTGTTTTCTAATATAGAAAATTGAATATCAGACCAATTGAATTTATCAAAATATCCAATTTGTGCATTCTGATATCATCTCAAAACTAGTGCTTTAACTAGTGAACAAAATGAACTTTATTGCCAAAATTCAATGTTTGAAGATGATCTTACAGGATTTAACCAACCATCAACAAAACCAACATCATTGATAAGGCAATTAATCTTGATTTTATTCACATAGACAACAGATCTGGTTTGCATAAAATACTCATTTAAAGGAAAAACTCATACCTTGATTTGGCTCATGATTTTCAATTAGCATATTTTGGGTTTCAGAGAAACTCATAGATGAAATCAATTCAGCGGAAGCGATTAGGTTCAGACAATTGAATATCAAAATGGAAAAAGAGAAAGCCTACATCTCAATAGTTCTTGATGGAATAGAAAAAGCCCCAAGGTGAAAAGCACAGGTAATAAATAAATAAAAAGGTCCTTTTATTTATTTGTTATAATTTAATATTATTATTCAATTGAAACATGGTTTGTTGAGTAGGCTCTAATACCACATATTAAATATTTCATGAAATGAAATCAATAGAACAACACCATGAATCACATTAGAATAAACCAATAAACTTAATAACAAATTAAGAACACTAGCCTGGATTAGAAGAAGAAGACATGAAGGTCTGTTGGAACTGTCTTCTATTCTTTGCAATACTAAATGCTAATATCTCAATAGGGCAGATAATGTAAGAACCCAAAACAAAATATCTAAAAAGAAAGAAAATATCTAAAAAGTAAGGAAAATATCTTTTAGTAAAAAGACCATTTTGCCCTTGCATTATTAATAGGGGAAAATTTGACTTTTTGATCGAGAAAGAATTTGGAAATTCCGCTTGTGCCATTGCGTAGAGCACGGTGAAAGGAGTCCGTAGACACGGAGTGGGCCCGAATCGGAGTTGTAACGAAAAAGTTATGGTCAAAAGAGTCTCAGTGGCATAACCGTAAATATTTCGAAGTTGCATCTATATAAACCCAGAATCTGCGCGAAACGGGCCACCGACTTCCAGAAGGTGCTGGCGCCGCCTCCGAGCTCCAATGGCCACGGGACCGGTGGCGTTGGAACCGCCATCGAGTCCCCTACCTTCTCCAACCGACCTCAACCCTGGGGCCGCCCTGAACTGGCCGGAAAATCGTGTTTTCCGACGGAGGTTCGTTCGAAGCTACCTAAACTTCCAGCTCGAAGTTCTCCTTCGTTTCTCCACCAAATCGATCGAGTAAGGTATGGTTTCTCAGCTATTTTTCGTGTTCTAGCTAATGGGTATATGGGTCTCGATCGATTTTAGCTCTAAGGGGTTCGATTTTGAACTTGAAAATTCGGCCGAACTTCGGCCCTTCGAAACTACTGTTTCCGGTCACTTTTTGGGGGTGGTCCAAGAACAAAAGTGACTCCAAATGGGGTGTTTTACCTAGGGTAGGAGTTTGGAGTCTTGGTTCCGAGATTCTTCGGCCACCCGAAATCGCTTTGGACACCCGATCTGTCCCGCGCGTGTGGCGGCGCGTGGCCCAGGGTGGTGGCACGGCTCTGGCCAGTTTTGAGGTCCTCGTGTCGTCACGAGCGCGTGGGATTTCGCGGATCTCGATTCGGAGTCCGTTTGAGCCCGAACGGATTTTCCATATAGCGCGATCCGTGGGTGCAGTGTCGTGTAATCGTTGGATCGCGCTGAATTTTGGATATGTCGGCCTACGTGATTTCAGGATCGCGTAGGATTCGACGGATCGCGAATCGGAGTCCCGGATACTCCGGAATCGCGAACCCTGGGGCTAGGGTTTGGATTTTCAGCGATAACGCGATTTTGGCTAATCCGACCGTCCGTTTCGGACCAAAATCGCAGAACATGGTTCCTTCTCTGTAAGGAACCTTCAGAGGAGCCCAGATCGGCCATCGGAGATAGTGGACCAACGGGGTCCCGGATCGGCCGAACTGGCAGCTTACCGCTTATTGAGGGTTCGGGTCTATTAAAGCCGGTTTAACTGTCCAAAAAGCTAAGGTGGGCATAGGAGTAACCTGAAACGAGTGCGCGTATTTCTAGGAGTCGGGGGCAGGGTGTTTAGTTGAAATTCTTTTTATTCAGCAGTTTACTAACTTAATCTTTCGGGATAATCAGGCACCAGGAGCCCGACAGAATTATAAAAGAGATCTTCGAGGGATCGAAGTAGCTCGGACCATCTGTGAGTGGACCTTCTTTCATAAAACAGATTTCATGAATGATTGATGTGCTTTTATATAAATAAATTTTATAAATGAGTTTATATTGATTTTATATAAATAAGTTTTTAGAAATGAATTTATTTGAATAAGTTTCTTTATTTGATCTTGAGTAGGGGTGGCAATTTCGGACACGACCCGATACACGACTCGAAACCCGCACGAGAAATTAGCGGGTTCAACCCGCACGATAAAAAAACAGGTCAATTTCGGGTCAACCCGTTCTGACCCGTTTAATAAACGGGAGGGTTTCGGGTCAACCCGCTAACCCGCTATAATACCTATCTAACCCGTTTATTAAACGGGTCGTGTCACGGGTTGTGTCAACCCGTGTACAACCCGCTAACCCACTAAAAAATAAAGACAAATGGAGATTTCAAAACACACACAAGGGGTTTCGAACTCCTACCATCTTCATTTCTTTCAAACACCTTATCCACCATGCTACAAACAATTTTGTGATTTTATAGTATACCTTTTGATATTTATCATGTTTCTTTTTCTTTTGTGTTTTCCTTTCTTTTCGGTCTCTCTTCTCCTCTTCTTTTTTTTTTTTCCCTTTTTTTTCGTTCTTTCTTCTTTCTCCCTTTTTTTCTTCTTCTCTCTTTTCCTTTCCTCTTCTCTCCTTTTTTTTTCTTCTTTCTTTTCTTTCTCTTTAGTTTTCTCTCATCTTTCTTTTCTCTTTCTTTCTTTCCTTCAATCTTCTCTCCTCTCTCTCTCTCTCTCTCTCTCTCTCTCTCTATTTTTCTTTCTTTCTTTTCCTTCTCTCTTCTCTCATCTCTCTATCTTTTTTTTTTCTTTCTTTTCCTTATATTTTCTCTACTCTCTCTTGTTTTTTTTAATTTAAATTTTTTCGGTTGTGGGTTTTGTAACATGCATGTTATTATTTATGAACCCGTTACACGACTCGAAACCCGCAGATAAAAGACGACCCGAACCCGACACGACACGTTTATTAAATGGGTTGGGTTCGGGTTGAGCATTCTTGACACGTTTATTATTCCGACACGACACGAACCCGACACGACACGACCCATTGCCAGCCCTAATCTTGAGTAAGTTTTATTACGGTTCTGAACTTGATCAGTACAGTAACAGTTTTATAAATATGTGCTGCTTATTTAAAAGTCATAGAAACAGAGTTTGAGGTTGAAATCAGATGAGACAGTAGCACAATTTGAGATTTCAGTTTTAATCGGATTTTCTAAAGGAATCTATTTTAAACCCACCTTGTACCCATTTTCTTTATGGTGATTACCCAGAGTCGGACCGATGTCTACGGACATCCAGTCTGATTATAGTTCAGTCAGTGCATTGACTTTGCCTCACGAGTTACGGGGACGCTCGGACCGTGAGTGCCAGGATTTGCGGCTCGGCAGACTTGGTGTCCGAGACCTGCCAGGATTGTGGCTCGGCTGACTCTGTGTCCCCGAGACCTGCCAGGATTGCGGATCAGGCTGACTACGGTCCCCTGTATCCTGCTAGAGCGACTCGAGCTGACTTGGTGTCATTGAGGAATCTGCCGACGGGACAGGCTGATCATAGTCCCCTGATTTCGCCAGTTTGCGGCTCGGGTGGACTGCGTGGCGCCCGAGACCTGCCAGGGAATTGACGGATATAACAGGGGTACAATTAGGTGGCAGTTTTAAAGATTTTAAAGCTTTTACTGCAGATATTGTTTACTCATTTTTTTTAGTAAATTCAGTCGAACGAAGTTTTAAAGGATTTTGAGCTTTCTTTTATTCAAGGATGATTTTCAGCCATTTTATATTGGTCTTTTAGTAATTGCACATGTGTATTTTTGGTATTTTTATTCAGTATACCAGTTCTTTGATTCTTCCAGGCAGTAATATCTTTATATCAGATCGATTATGTAAGTTTCTTCATTAGTATACAAATTCATGCTTATAGAATCTTTTATATGGAGATATAGTTAAATTTTCGATGTATATATATCCCTAGTTATTTCAAAATGGGGGAATTATATTTTAGCTGGATTTTAAGAATCTCACTTTTTGTCCACTCACAGTTTAAAACTTGTTTTTCGCCCCCAGGTTGTAGAAGTGCATAGGATCCACCACCGGGCCACTCTTAACCTCCACGCTTCAAAGTCAGGTAAAGTTGTAGAAATTTTTCCTGAAAACCCGTGAACTTTAGAAAATTGCTCTGATATCGAGTTTATTGGAAAATTTGAATCTGGCAAATTTTGGTTTATCCTATTCTGGCAGTTGGGTGGAAATATTTGAGATTGTTTACAGGTGGAATTTTGGGACTGGTCAAAATACAGGGGGGACTCTGCCGAATTTTCGGCAGAAGTCTAAGGAAATTTTAAAGAGAAATTGAAGAAAGAGGGCAAAAAGGTCATTTGTGCCCGACATTCGCCAGGTGTCGGACACGCACAGGACTTGGCTCGAAATTCAAAGTGGAAATTGGGTCGGGTCATGTCAGATAATATCTTAGCATGTAATTGTACGAATAAGGACTAGTACTTTTATATTGATAACAAAACCCTAACCTTCCTATTATATTTTAGGGATTGCTAATTTATGCCATAATTCATGGATATCTTACAATATAAGAAGGCCCATATAGCTTTATACATATTGGACTCTAATACATACGGTCCAACAAGCTATGTGAAATATATGTATTATAATTAATACTCAATTTTCTTCCAACAGATACAACTACAAACATATCCAAGAATGACGAAACCTTTGCGACAATAACATATCCAGTACAAAACGATGCAAAAAGATCCAAGTATTTCATGCTTACCTGCATAGGAGAGAGAAAAAGAGGAATGTAGAAATAATAAAACATTAGAAAAAGGAAGAAGATGAGTGAAAGAGAATACATAGAGAGAAAAGGAAGGGGCATAAGAAAAAAAAGAAAAAAAAGAAAAAGGAAGGGGAAAAAAGTTTGTGTTTCAAGTGTTTTTCATTGTTTATGTGTGCTTTTGATATTGTGAGTGAATCTAAAGAAGAAAATGGGTGGGTGGGAATATTAGTACCACATAAACGGACTTGAGCAATTGCGTATGAAATCTAGTTTATTCAAAGGCCTCAATTTCAGAAGTTTGCATGTATGGTTGGTCCTCCCTACCCATAAAATCAACTATTGGCTTGGCTTTACTACACACCACATAAACGGTCACATTACAAAGTTATATCTTTATTAAAGTAATCAAACATCTTGCACCAATGTCTCTTTCCTTTTGGGTTTTGATCTGACATGCTCAACCCTACTTTTAACTAAAGGGTAATAAAGCAAACTTGGAAAGTGGGAGACACATGAACAACTTCTTGGGAAGTGAGAAAAATCATAGGCTTCTTAGTGGCAAGGAAAAATAAAAAAATTTCATGCTGGTCTGGTTTTTGAGAATGTCAAACTGGAACTAGAAGTGGTCAAAATTGGTCCACCTTGATTTTTTCCTCGATTTTTACTTTTTAGTCAACTTGTTTTTTTTTTTTTTTTTTTTTTGCCCAGTTTGGTTCGGCTGAATGATTCTTCGGTTCAAATGCACACCCAATCATAAGTCCAAAAGCACTTAAAGCTTAACAAGCCAAAACAATGCTTAATAAAGAAAGTCCATCAAGAACCATCACTAGTCAGCAAGATTTTAATAAGTGAGGCTCAATTACAGAACTTGATATCCATCACAACAGTAATGGACCAAAGATCACATATATCCAAATCCAGTAATTATCCTATGTTCCTAAGTCAAATGGCTAATTGACTTGACGTGCGGGCTAATAGGTCTTAACATACCCACTTAACAAACAACACGTAACGTCTCACGACAATTAAACCACCAAGACATAGCCCTATATAAGCTAACAATCATCTCTTAGAGAAGGTAATTGTTTCTTGAACTAAGAACCTTGTTTTGCTTAAACCTCTTTGCAAAGACTGATTTTGGCATCAAAGGCTCTTTGGCTCAACCACATTGATGTGACAAATACTTTAATCATTTTTTCTTCTTGATTTTAGGGTGCAAACAACTATTGAGGCGATCGAAAAATTTATATCCCATAAATTGGTGTTATCATTGAGAATCTGTTACATACTCGTAGTAGTTTCTACCACAAGCAAGAAATAAACTCAAGATCTTTAAAAAAATTATCACAACAATTCATTGCCCTTACATGTTTGGGTAGATTTTGAACGTCGATGGTCGAGAAGCAATCAACGAGTGTAGTAGCACCTAAAGGAATGAGGGAACTTAACAGAGCCTCGCCTCCTAACTTACACCTCTGAACTCTATCACCTTAGGTTCATAAATGATCTCCTCGAACAGAATGCAACTTCATTACAAGAATTTTAATATCTTTATGGTAGAAAAACGTGTACATACACAGAGGGCTCCTAATGAAGAGAAGTACTGTATGTCCTAAGGTAGGAGACTTGGGAAGAAGCCAGCATGCTTAGAAGACGAGCCTAACATGGGTCATCATGTTCACAGAAGACGAGGGAAGGAACTAGCGCACTCAATGGATATACTTCGTTAAGTAAACATGCATCTAATGCATAGGAAATAAACTCTAGCCACAACTTATACAACAAAAACATTCTAAATGGCGGATTCATTTTGTTTATACTAGTTGAGCTAAATATTTTTCATTTTAAACCAAGTATCTTAGCCTAGTCTCTTTAAACACAAATAGAAAATGGAAAAGGAAATAGATCTTTACCCTTGATGACCTTTTCTTGATTTCTCAAGAATGAACACCTTTGTTGGAAAGGCCTTTTGTTTCTCTTGATTTTGACTCATTCACCTTAAGACTCCAAGATTGGAGTCCTCTACCTCACCACACCAAAGGCTCCTAGAGATGAAGAGAAGGCAATCAAGAAATATGGATGCTAGTCTACTTCTTGATTGGACCAATTTTTGGTTTATGGAAGATGAGATACAAAGATGATCACTCATCAACCAAAGTAGGAAACCAAAAACCTTAGCTAGGTTTTCTCCAACACTTAGCTTATATAGGACAACACAAAAGGCAAGGGGAGAGCTTCCCCTTAGTTTCCTAAATTTGGGTGGATATTTGGGGCTCCATTTGGTCCATTGGTCATGTCATCTTATGCCACTTATTAGTTGGGCCCAATAGCCTTTTGAGCTATTTTGTCCCTTTTCCTTTTAAATCATATTTAAAAGCCCAATCCAATATTATTTGTCAATATTAATTTCATAATTATTCTTTTAATTATAATTTAACTATTAAATTATAATTATAGTAACCCGATCGAACTATATGACTTTGATCAATTGCTCCGGTCAACATGCTGCCTTTCGACTGTTGACTTTGACATTTGATTATCAACCATTGACTTGTGTCTCATCATTTCATTTCTCCTGATTTATACTTCTAATCATATTCTTTGGATGCGCAGATCCGTAGGTTTCCTTTAGCAAGGTAGTGGGTTGACTCAACTCCTCAGAGATGATTTACGAAGTAAATTCCACAATTTAATTCTTCCTATTAATGAAGGTTAATCGAAACCTTTTAGGACATCCACAAACCATGGTTGTCGCCTAACAGCAACTCACAGTTATCCGAGCTAAATGAGACATTGTGAAAAAACCTATTCAAATTAGAATGACCATGCAATTGAATCCTGCTCTTATGTCAATACTCCTTATTCACATTATTAGATCATGGAATCCGATTGTCAATATCTTAATGTGAATCATTCTTTCTATGTGATTATCTTGGTAAGATTTGAAGACTTCTTCTTTCAAGTCTTATCCACTACTCTACGCAGAGATTTGACCAATCATATCTTGGAGTATTCTATCTCCTTTATTGAAAATAGAGATTTCTTGTTGTACATTCATTAGCTTCCATGACTCTATTGAGAATCCTAATGAGCACCTTTAAGCTATGCCTAATTCAGCATGACTGTATAGTGCCTTCAAAGATTAACAACATAGCCACAAAACATCTATGATGCCTCAGGTCTTTACAGAATATTGATGCCCAATCAATATTCCTATGACTAGGAACATATTCAGGATTCAGGGATGATAAGAAGTCTCCATGTATGCAATCTCATTACATAGTTCTCATATCCACTTGTGTATTCCTTGGACTATGGTTGTTCTACATATTGAAAGATAACATATGATGATTTAATGTATAAAACAACCTTTCTTGCGCATTGATAACATAATATGTGTTTTATCAAAGATGTCCTTAACTCTAACTACTACATGATTAGTTGACTTTAAATGCATATTTCTAACACTTCGCAGGAATTATCCCGCATCTTGATCTTTGGGAATACTCAAACTAGTTCGTGGATTTAGAACCTTTTAATAGGGAAGAACTCATGCGACCAACACCGATCGTCTCCAGCATAGGCGTGGAAACCTAACGAAGTGACCATTCAACTGCTAAAAGAGGTTCTTCTTGTGTGAGTTGCCACAATAAAGGAGACAGAAGAGCAACAAAGGCCAAGCACACTCTCCCAAAAGGCAACTTACCCCCCCAAATGGAAGCCTCTTTCAAAAGTAGTTAATAGGAGCCAAGCAAAGGTCTATCTACATATTCGAAGGAAGAACCTAACACCACTCGTGCAAAGTATAGGTGAAGTGGTTTAGACGAGTGTGAAGTCAGAAAAACGATAGATGACCGCCACAAAGGGGTGAAAATCTCTGCAACATCAAAGGAAGACAAGTTGCAGAGGGACAGGTAGTTGATGTCCTCTTCACCCTTTACCAATAAGATTCAAAAGGTAAAGCAACCGAAGAGGTATACCTTATATAAGCAGCCTAACTTCAAAGCCCATTTACCTTGTATATTCCAAGCCCAACCCTACCTCACCTTTTTCATCTCCCAATCTTCATTATTTTCCTTCAGCCGCCTCCTTCTCACTTATCTCTTATCTCCACTCTCTTATTCTCTCTTCCTTCAGTAGCTTCATCTTATTTTCTTACCCAACCTCTTCTGCCTTGTACGTATAGATATATCATAAGAAAACTCTCAGAAGTGACGATCTCCGATAACATATATTAATTTACATCTTGCTTTTAATTATTCTTGTCTTGCTGCCTTGTATGTAAGAACCCAAAACAAAATATCTAAAAAGGAAGAAAATATCTAAAAAGTAAGGAAAATATCTTCTTGCAAAAAGACAATTTTGCCCTCGCATTATTTAATGGGGGAAAATTTGACTTTTTGATCGAGAAAGAATTTGGGAATTTCGCTTGCGCCATTGCGTAGAGCGCGGTGAAAGGAGTTCGTAGACACGGAGTAGACCCGAATCGGAGCCGTAACGAAGAAGTTATGGTCTAAAAACTGCGAAGGGTAAAATGGTAATTTGGCCAA